>NC_141550.1:76750000-77000000 GCF_021556685.1 Rattus norvegicus
AGGACTGTGTCAACATTGATCTCTGCATAGATTGTAGCAGAACTTCTAAAAGGTTGGCCACAGACCTTAGAAAAAGTACATGCTCTTTTTCATAGCTCCTCTTAATATGAGCTTTGAAAAACAGTCTTTATTATCTCCTGAAGTCAAATCCTGCTGCCTGTGAATTCTGTTGGCAAATATCCACTTCCAGTGGGTGACATGTGTTAGTCTCTCCCTTCACTACCCCCTCTCGCTCTCTATGTGTATCTGAGCATCTTCTTTCTCACTCTCTAACATGTAGATATATAATTATCCCTACTTTTCTTTTTTAAAAAAACACTAATTTTTTTTGCTCATAAATCATCTTTGTTGTTAAAGCTTACTTTTCATATACTCATCAATCTGTTTATATTGTATTATCTTTTCCTTAAGTACTCTGTAACTTCCTAGGTACAATCTGAAGTTTTGGTTCATTCTTCTTTCTCACGTGAAAATTTTCTTATTTTACCTACCTTTTTGCTGATTGGACTTGTGTGTTTGTTGAATGATTGCTGTATTTAAAGACTAAGTTACATTGTATTTCTATTTTACTAATATCTTGTCTGGTCTTGACGGTTACATATCTTGCATTTACTTCAGATTTAACCTAAGGAATTGTTCTAAACTTAACATAACAAACCTGTAAGCCATTTCCTTGAGAATTACTCTATTCTCTAACAACATATCTTTTGAATACATAAGGAGATTGATTTAGTTACATTCTCACCTGGGAGAAATAGGAACAGTTTAATCCCAGTGATCTCTTTTCAGCTCCAGAGTAATGAATTTCCTCTCTGAGATCCCCGAGCTAGCTGAACTGGATCCAACAGATTGTGCAGAACTAATATTGTAAAGGAATAAATATTACAAAGCAGTTAAAATGTAAACTTATCATAGCTAGCATTAAAAGTGATGTGAAGTTACAAGGGGGAGAGGTTGGAGGACTTGTGAGGGAAATGAAGAGAGACAGACATTGGGATATCACATTTGATAATAATAACTCAGACATCTTTCCTTCCACAATGCATTGTATTGAAATTCCATTCAGATTAGCATTCAATGTCCCTTACGATTTTCTTTGAGAGAGATTAACTTCAAAATACTTGGGAAATTTATCTTTGTCAGTCTACTGTTAATATCTAATCTCACTTGTGGTATAAATATACAGTTTAAGGCATTTTAAATTTACTATGATTTGTCTTGTTCTATAAAACACAGTTTCTGTTGATGAATATTCAATAGATACTTGTATACGATGTTTATTCTTCAGCTGAAAGATAAATTTTTAAATAAATACAAGTTTGGCACAGTAGATCACTTTATAATTTTTCAAATTTCCGTCCAGTAGTTTACAAATTGTAAGGGTAGAGCATCCATAGTTATGATTTGTGATTTTTTTATTTATTCTTTTAGATATAAACTTTTGTTTCCTTCATGTATTTTTAAAGATTGTTATTACATTCATAACTATGTAAGAAATTTGTCTTTTGGTGAATAGTTCCAATGTTCCATTTTATTATATTAATATCTCTTTTAAGATGAATGTTATTTATATCTCCTAAGATACCACAATATTTTAGTAATCTTGCATTAAGTATTGTTTATTACAGCAGAAAAAGTAAACAAGTCTATTTTTCATTTTATAGCATACATGTATCTGCTTTATCTTGTGCTTCCAGAAGTGGGTGGAGAGTTTAGAAAAATATCCAAAGAAATAAAAATCAAAGCAAAACCAAATGTAAAGAAAACCACAAACTCAAACCCAAGAAGCCTATTGAATGCCAAACACAAGCAAATCTCCATAATACTCTCAAGACACATCATAACCAAATGGTACAGAGTTTGTGATAGGATAAAAATCCTAAAAACAACCCAAAGAACAATTTATAGAAAGAGACAGAAATAAAAATGACAGCAGACTTCACACCAAAATTAATGTAAATCACAGACCATGGACTGAAGCACTTGCTTGAACTATGAAAAATATTATAACTATATCTCTTCATCTAATGAGAATATGTTGTCAATAAATAAAAGTTATTTTTAAACAAACATACTAAATAGGTACTTTAAATATATGGGCGACTTGTTTAAATATAAGCATTACATAACTAGTTTTCTATGGCATTATACCTACACATAACCAATGCTGAAGCAAACTAAGACATGATATGACTTTCAATCTGGACATGAATTCTGTCACGTTATATAGTCTCCACAGCTCACTTTTCACTAAATATATTTTTACAGTCATGTAAAACAGCTGGTTGGATTTCTCTCTCTACTACCAAAGATGGACTTTGTACCAAGTGTGAATTTGTGCCATGGCTTTGGTCCTCTGGATATTCTTCTTAAGGACCCAGAGCTCTTCAGACCACAGATGAGGTGTCTGGGACAGAGTCAATCTCTTCTTCCCCACTGTTGTAAGATATGTGAGATGACCTATTTGAACAGTACTCTACCCATTTCCTGGATGCAAACAGGCTCTATTACTTAGTCTGTCTGATTTAGACAGAAATGCCAGTTTCATACTCTACAGATCATTCAGAGTGGGGTTTCCTAGGATTGTGAAGATGATTCCTCATGGTGCAGGATATAACAGAGGATAGGACTGGGGCATTGGAAGCCCTTTTGGCCATAATTTTCTATAAGAATTTCTAAGTAATTTAAGTAAGCATTCATTTCAGAGTAGTAGATTTGCCAAGATTAGGGAATAAAACAATATATCAGCCTTGCTTTGATCACATAATTTTTAATCACCATGCATTCAGTTTTGGAAATTAATTATATTCCTAAGTACTATTGGTGTGATTAGGCCTCGTTTAATGATCAACGATATTAGATTGATGCTTATCAGAATGTCTGTCATGAATATTTACAATAAATAAAATAACAAACTATTTGGTGATCATCCCCATAGAGTTTGTAGCCTAATGATGAAGAAATTGTGAAATTTGAAAACAGAATATATAACAGGTTTTATGGAAGATACTAAATTCTGTATAAAATTTAGATGACTTTGTTACTATTGTTGGCGTCTGGGGTGACTGCCTTTGACTGATTTTTAAATTCTTGAATATTCTTCCTTGAAGTATGAAGTCTTACATTTATTTTACCTTGAATGTCAGAACTTGAATTTTGTCCTGTTTAGATCTCAGCCGTCTTAATCACAGAACTGTTCTAAATGGATGAACTCTAGGCTTTACTGATAGAAGTGGTTTCCTTTTTATTAGCATTGGTCGTTTTAAATCTGAACAGTTTGTTTTTGTTTTTATTGTTTTTGCTATAGGCATTGTTTCTAATTTTTCAAGACTTGAGAAAATTCACCATGATTCCTCACCTGGTAGAACAGAAAGGATGTATAACAGAATGTTAGTCTGATCTTTCTGACATGTAAAGGCTGGAGAATAACAGACCTGTGTATAATTAAGGTCTGCTTTTGTTGCTTTTCCCCACAGGTTAGGTTGGGTAAAAATCTGTCCTTTGCATAATTGGGATTTACCATGCACCAGTGAAATTCATTTATGAAGGAAATTGCTTTTAAATAATCTTTTTTTCTTACCCATGAGACTCTACTCTGAAACAGAAACTAAACAAACAAGGACTATGAATAATTGGGAGACATGCGTTTTGGGTGATGGAGTGTTCATAGTAACCTTAAAGTACAGATAGGCCAACAGGGTAGGGAGTTTCCTTTAGAATGATGGTTGGTTACTGTGAATCTTAGTCATTTTTGGTTCTCAACTTAATGGCATTTGAAATGAAGTAAAAGACTGCACTCTGGGAATGTCTGCAAATGCAATTCCAGATAAGCTTAGCTGAAGTGAAGGAGTCGCCCACCCCCTCAAGTGGAGATCACCTTCCAGGGGTGGCCTCAGGTATAATGGAGTTCTGAGAGAAAATGTGGGCTGCCTTTGCTTGCCATCCTTTGGTTCTTACTTGTGAGTGCATTATTTTGCTGGTTCTGCTGCTGTTCCTGTCGCAGTTAGTGGTGGTTGTGATGGTGATGGAGATGTGACTGGTGCTACTACCATTGCTACCATCAGGACCAAACTTCTTCAGCTTTTCAAGGTAGACTGAAGTTGTCTTAGTTAGGGTTATACTGCTGTGACAGACACCATGGCCACACCAACTCTTATAAGGACAAGATTTAATTGGAGATGGCTTACAGTTTCAGAGGTTCAGTCCATTGCCACCAAGGCGAGAAGCGTGGCGGTATCCAGGCAGGCAAGGTGCAGGAAGAGCTTAGAGTTCTACATCTTCATCTGAAGGCTACTTACTGGACTACTTCCTCTGGCTTGCTCAGCCTTCTTTGTTATAGAGCCCAAGACCAACACATCAGTGATGGGACTCCTCACAACGGGTCCATCCCCCTTGATCACTAATTGAGAAAATGCCTTACAGCTGAATCTCTGGAAGCATTTCCTCAAGGGAGGTTCTTGTCTCTGTGATAACTCCAGCTTGTGTCAAGTTGACATAGCAAACCAGCCAGTACAGAAGCCTAGCGGCTAAGGCATCAATACTACTGGGATAAAAGCTATACTGTGCCTCTCTAGTATGCAAAAGTCATCGATGAACTAACTACCCAGTCCTATCAGATTCAATCTAGTAAACATTCTTTGAAAAGTGTGCTTACTCTGTCTATTCTCTTACTCCAGAGAATCCTGCCTAATGTCCTTCTAATTCTCAACCGAGTTCTGAATCTGCTCCTGGGAATGAGTCCTGAGAGCAGGGAAGAGCATCAGGGTAGCCAGGACGCTCAGGAAGTTGAAAAACTGTAGGCAAAAGACTGTGTGACTCTCGTGTGAAAGAAGGGGTGAGGCAGGGCAAGCAGACACAGAAATGGATTCTTTTGAGTAACTTCAGAAACCTCTGGGAACATTACATTTTGAATCTGCAAAGTCCTCAAAGAATTATATTTTAATTGCAACAACCTTAGATTTGCAGCCTGCAGCGCCATTAAACATTAGTCCTGCCTGATAGAAGTGGGTCACGGGAGTCATGGGACTTGGTGGTTCTATCTGCTCCTGGTTCCAGCCTGCGGCTCTCTGCTTCTTGTTCTTCTATTCTGTGATGCCCCAAAGCCTTGCATTTCCACTGTGAACACTAGAACTCTGCTCTAGAAGGGGCCACCTATTTACCTGGCTTCCGGACTGGAAAAACAGAAATCTTTCCAGTATCTGGGCCAAAGTAACCAATATAGAGGCCCTGTTTGCCTGGTGCTGAAATGATGTAGTTAGTGACGATGTATGCTCAAGAGAGGACCTGTAAGAAAGTGGCTTGTAATGAAAGGACCCGGTCTCACAAAACTGCCTGGAAAGAGGGAGGAGTTGAAGTGACAGGGAGGCATAAGGTCCAGGAAGATGACCCAGGTATGTAGCCGCTTTGCTCTGGCAAAGCCCCTGCAGCCCGTGCTTGTGGGACAGATGAGGAAGCAGCGAGGTCACAGAGGCTGAAAGTGAGTGACAAGTGACGGCGCAGTCTTTAGCTGGCCTCGCGATCTGTAATGCGAAGGATAGAAAAGGTGTGCTCTCATCGATCTGTTATGATGACACCAAAGCCCTTTCCCACAGGGCTTGCAACTAACGTGAAATCTGTCAGTGTGAACAACGGGTTTAAATTTTCTCTGCAAGATGTGTTACATCTCATACGGCTGGAGGAAATATCTTTCTCTTGAACTTTTATATCCCTTTTGAAATCCCCATCTTTTCTTCCAGGACTTTTCTTGTTCCTCTTGTCACTGCTGATGAGTTGAGACAGACCTGTTTCTCTTTTAACATCGTATCTCTTCACCTTTGCAAAGTTTATTTAATAGACTTAACCTCCTAAGACACTGGTAATTGTGCTTTGTTTTGATTTCCGCCGTTTCCTAGAGCTGAAGCTCACATACAGGTTCTTTTTCTTCTGTGTTTCTCTGTGTCGTTACCGGTTTCCCACACCCAACCCCTGTGGTTACATTCTTAAGAAATTCCAGGACAAAATGCTGAGATGACTACTTATTGACTTACTAGAGATCCATAAATTTTTAGGTAATAACTTTGAGTGAAAAGACTTGTCCTTATAATGTGACTAATGTAGAAAAACTTGCAAGGCTAGATAAATGGTTCAGAGGTTAAAGGAACCACTGATGTATCAAGGGACTTCAGTTCCCAGCATCTACAAGGAATGGCTCACAAATCCTGCTAACTGCTACTTGGAAGGATACAGCTCCCCCTCTGGTCTCTGTGCACATTATAGGCATGTATAGACATAGACAAGGACAAAGCAATCCAAGTTCTATTTTTGAACAGTTATTCACATTTCTTATTTATTTAAGGTTACATAAAGATCATTTTTATTACAAGTTTCAGGGGCTACAAAATATAAATTGAACATAAATTATGATCCAACTACTCGTGTGTTATTATGATGTCAAGGTTGTTGTGGCTGTTGTTATTTTGTTCTTGCTTCTAGTTTTTAACTGCTGTGGGCAGTCACATGTCTGTGACTGTTTCCTTAGCAGACACTTCTTTGCAAATAACTTAAGTTTTGGTTTGTGGAAATATCTTTCTTCTTTGCTACCATTATTTTTCCTTTGAAAATAGACTTGTATGGCACTGGAGAGTTGACTCAGCAGTTCAGAGCATAAGTTGCCCTTGGAGAAGACCTGGCTTTGCTTTCAAGCACCCATCCAGTGACTTACAAACAGCCTTACCTATGTAGTTTCAGGGTATTTGATGCCTTGGACCCTATAGCCACCAGACACACAAGATGGCCACACTTGCATTCGAGCTGCCCTATCACACTGTCTCTGTGACTTTCTGGGCACCTCCACTTATCTCTGGAATAGTCTGTATTATTTTTACTTCTAATTTTCTGGGATACACAGAGTCATCTTTACCCAGGAGCTTTGTACATGTAGTAGTGCTATCAATTCGATTTTTTTAAAAACACACATTTGGTAAAACTACTCCTTAAAGTGGCAAAACTATTATTCATTCATAGAAGCGGAATTAATATATGCTACAAATACTAATAAAAACATGTCACCGAAAAGGTAATGGCTATACACTTTTTTTTTCTTTTCATCTTTATTACTTGGGTATTCCTTATTTACATTTCGATTGTAATTCCCTTAACCGGTTTCCACTCCAACATTTCCCCTAACCCCTCCCCACCCTCCCCCCATTACTGCCCTCCCCCCAAAAATCACGTTCATTTGGGGTTCAGTCTTGGCAGGACTAAGGGCTTCCCCTTCCACTGGTGCTCTTACTAGTCTATTCATTGCTACCTATGAGGTTGGGGCTCAGGGTCAGTCCATGTATAGTCTTTGGGTAGTGATAGCTATATACTTAAAACATATTTGGAAAGCCAAAGTTGATAAAATTTGTCATTCGAAAGTGCCAAAAATTCATCTAGTTACAGCGACAAATTGTGCATTTACTATAGAAGTTACTATTATTTGTCATTAAAAATACTGATTTTGATTAATTATTTATTGCTAAGTGTCTTTACAAAATGTTATGGACGTTGGTTGTGTCTATCAATGGAAGTATAATTAATCAATATAATCAGGATGAGTTAAAATAACGTAGTCACACTGAAACTAAGTTTGAAAATCTAAAAAAATTGTTCTATAAAATTTGTCTTTAAAATGGGAAACATTTTACAGCATTTTAGTCTTTGATATGGATTCTAAATGACAGGAATTAGCATCCTGAGTAAAGCAAAAATATGAAACAATTGTTTTAAAAACTGGCATTAGAGGGCACTGTTGGATGCCTTGTAGCAACTCCAAAATTGAATGCGCAGCTCAGCTGAGGAAATTTTCTGGGGTTAAACTTTAAAGCAGTTTATTTTTCAACCCCACATGCAGATTTGGAGACTATTTTTGCCATAAAAAAGGTGGTAGAGCTAGGGAGGGGAGAGAAGGGAAAGAGGAGTAGGGAAAGAGGAAGGGAGTACAGAAGAGAAAAAGAGATGGTAGAGGGGACAGAGGAAGGAAGGAAGGAAGGAAGGAAGGAAGGAAGGAAGGAAGGAAGGAAGGAAGGAAGGGAGGAAGATGGGGTGCTGGGTCATCATCCTATTGGATGAGTCACCCTGATGTTGTGAGAACAAAATTGGAAAGCAGAAACCTTAGAAATATTAAGTTTCTGGAAAAGCTCTGTATATTAAGAGGGAGAGACTACCACAGCCAGGACACTGTGTGTTTAGATCTTTTGATTAGTTCTCTTTAGAACAGTATGACCTAGGCATACGGACCCGTGGGGCTCTCAGACTCTGAACCAACAACCAAAGAACATACAGAGAGGCTGGACCCAGTCCTCCCTGCGCATATGAAGCAGATGTCCAGCTTGGTCTTCATGTGGGTCCTGAATAACTGGAGCTGTTGCCAAAAACTGTTGCCTGTATGTGTGTTCTACTAGCTAGGTTGCCTTGTCTGGCCTCAATGGGAGAGGAAGTGCTTAGCCTCACAAAGTCTTGAAGTGCCTGAGTGGGGGAAAACCCAGGGGGGAGGAGGGAAGAGTTGTGAGAGGGAGTGACCTGGAGGGTGGTAAGGAGCAGAATGTTATGTGACTAAGTAAAAGAAAAGAAAAGAGAAAAGAAAGAGACGTCATTACCAAAAGGTCACCTTGAATGTCACCCAGGGTGCACAACACCCCTAGAAAAGAGTGATTGTGTCATTACATTATAAGAGTATCAGTGTAACTTTTCAGGCAGGCAGTATTTAAGTATTCCCTTGGTATCATGCTGGGCACGGGAGGACTATAATTAAATGGTATTTTGTCCCAGTGTTTTTAGAATGTATAGTTCTTTTGTTTGTTCACTCAAGATTATAACCCAAAACAACTGCAGAAGCAATGATCAGGCTTGCAAATGCAATCTTCTTGAGTAACTAATAAGCACATTCTCTTAAATCCACTAACATGAAGCTGACGCTAACTGCAAAGAGAAGCTAGAAAAACCCTTTCTGTGTTCTCAGGCAAATCGTTTTCTTTTCAATGTATTAAAATTGTCCATGATCTTATTCTTGGATACACAGAAACACAATGTCTAAAATACAAATAAAATACAAAGCCTACTTTTAAAAGAGCTAATAATATATGAGTATTTCAGGACTTCCAGCATGGAGACATACTGGTCCCAACAGGATGTAAATGCTGGGTTTTTGTTTGCTTGTTTGCTTAGTTTTGCATCTGACTTTATGACTTGTCTTTTGTAATGAGTATGAGCAAAACTTTCAGTATCTTAGTACCTGACACACATCGAGCTGGGTGCTTACAACTAGAGACTTAAGGGTGCTGGGCTTGTTTTTGTTTTGTTTTTTTAAATGAATGAGCATTTAAATTTGACTCCATATTTCTGTTCCGTTGATCAGTAAATTGTTAAAATGCTTTGCTGCCTAGCTTAGGGAAATCTGTTCAACTTGTTTTGTTTAGTTTCATTTTTTGGCAGTGAAACAAATCTCTCCATCTCAGCTTAATAACCTTATAGATTGTGAAGAAGAACACTTCTTCACACATACTGGGTGCTGCAGAACCCCATGGATGGTTTCACAGGGACGCTTGATCACGTCTTGTCAACAGGCCATGTGGTTTTTCCTAAACTAATTGGGGTGACTATGGGAAAGAATGCAATAGAGGTTCATTTCTCCAATGTTCAGAATATTTTATATTCCAGTCTGATTGCTAGAAAGACCATAAATATCTGGAAATGCTTTGTAGAAATAATGAGAATCTATGCATATATTTGCATCTTTTTATGTTCCCTCTAATATAGTTGGAGCATAACTTGTTCCCTGGGAGACTCATATTGAACCTTAGCAACCCATGATTTTGTTAAGTACATCAGTGAGAAAAATTCATTTCTTTCCCTAGGAAATGGGCCCTTGCTGTCTTGAGAATGGATTAGTTACTGTGAGAGTGGGTTGTCTTGTAAGTCTTCTCCATGGGCTTTGTTTCATACATGTGCGCTAACTTGCCACTCTGGTTTCTATCATGAGAAGTTGAGGTCGCCCCATGAGCTTAGTTGAAACCTATGCTCGTGCTACATTCTTGATTTATCTTCTAGTTTTTATTAATCATGGTGGCTTTAACTTTAAATTATTGTGCTTTATTATAAAAGAACTCTGTGACTAAAAACCACTGTTTTTCCCCCCAAGGGGCAGTAGTTTATATGGTCATTGGAACCACTTTGGTTATGAGGACTCTACACCATGAAGTTAAAGACAGCACGCAACATGTGTTCTGTATTTGTTTTTGTTTTCTTGTCAGTATACATCTTGTAAAGAAAGTCCTTGGGATGAGAGAGAGAGTATTTTCCTGTCTAGTAAGTGTGGCTTTTGTTAATAACAGTTGTAGAAAACAAAGTAAGGACTTGGTTCATGAAGTTGCTTTCAAGGGAATAAATTACAGTCATCTCGCCCAAGCTGCCTTGTTAGCATTTGATAAAACAGGTCGATATGCTTTCCAGTGAGGTGTATTCCAGAGGTGAGCATTACCAACTAGTAGCTGCAAGACATCATTGACCTGTCTCTAAACTCACACAGCAAAAACAACATTGACGTCACAGCCCTGCTCACTGCATTCTTCCTGAAGAGGAGTAAGTCTGTAATAAATTAAGATTCACCTGATCTTCAAAAGTGGAATCAGTTAATATGAATTATGACTTCTTTAACTGATCCAAAATAATTTTTATTTAATATTAAGTAATATTTTTCGGTGTTTATTTTAAAATTATTTCCAGGTCACTGTTCAACAAGCAAAAGGGGTTACGTTTATTCTCTTTGTAGAGAGTATTAAA
The DNA here is from genome assembly GCF_021556685.1 of Rattus norvegicus. NCBI lineage: Eukaryota > Metazoa > Chordata > Mammalia > Rodentia > Muridae > Rattus > Rattus norvegicus. The sequence continues at coordinate 76,760,801 of NC_141550.1, forward strand.
TTATCTACTGTTGCTTTTTCAGTGAGTGCAATTAAAGTGTATATCATAAGAAATGAAATTATCATAAATGTGCATTCCTTTGGCTCTGGAGCTTGTGGTTCTCCATGCTGCTCTGACATTGTGTAGTGACTGTGCTACCCTGATGTTTTTCCAACTAGATGTTTGCTATTCATCGTCTGTTAAAATCGCACTTTGTTAGCAAACAATGCATTGTTAGCTGTACTTATTAATTTATTGCAAATTTGTGTTAATTGTGGGAATTTAATTTTTACATATTTATTGAATGCCATAAAATTGAACAGTAAACTCATTCAAATTAATATGATGGAAATGTAGTAAGCCAATTTTTGGAACTGTGTGAAAATTATGTAGATTTGCTTTCAGTGTTCATGTAATATTAATTTATTGCTTTTATATTACATTTGTTAGTATTTGTGCATTGGGAGTTGTTACACATGAAGATCATTGGTAAGGATTTTGGTCATTTAAAAAGAGCCTCTCTTGTTTTCTCTGTCTTTTTTTGTATCCCACTTTGTAGGGAAAATTACAAATTACCACTCATTTTTGCTCATGAAAAAATAATGATGAAGTTAACCATGCCTTATAGTAAATTGTTTCCTAGAATTAGCCCTATGTGTTATTAATGTCCTAGAAGTGAGACAGATTGCTCTATTAGTTGTACTTAAAAACAAGCAATTTCCTTTACATAATTTGCTTAGCGTTGCAGATATAATAACCTTGGTTCTATTCTGTAAGTGGACCACTGCTTGCTGACATTTGTTAGCCTCAGAGTAGGGATAGCCCAGTCCGCAAACATTGTAGCTCTTATCCTCTGCTCACCTGCTCTCCCATTTCTCTCTGGGTTCTGCGTATTCTACAACTAGCTTAAAAGTCTCTAAACCCTTAAAAGCTATGAAGCTTGATTTCTAATTTTATTTTACTGCTTATGAGGGTATGGAAGAACTTGTGATGCTACATTTTTGTCTGCGGTCAAGCTAGGCAGTCATGGTCTCACAGAGCCATCCAAACAAGGAGGTAAAGATACGTCTACTACAAGCTGCATGTGGAAATCATGCAATTCTCACTGGGAAGATCCTTAATCCACTTGATGAAATAATGCTTGTGTGAGGAGATGTACAGAACACATTAGATGAGAGACGGTTGTTTCACAAGATGGCGTAGACTAATTCTATCCAGACTTGACTTTCTCATACTGTCGTTGCTATTTCCCTCCCTTTCTAAATGGCAGCACAAATACAAAGAAAATAAAACTTAGAAGACTAAGAATCTATCTGAAAAATTAATCATCAGTGGTTCAGAAGGAAATTTTAATTATTTGTAAATGATAGAAGTTGTATTTCACACACTACACTTTTAGGTTTCTAGTCTCTGCTAGAAATCTGGTGGCCACGTTATTATGTCTACTTATACCTTTCTCTTCTTATGAGACAGTATAAGGTTTTAATAATTCTCATTGTCTCTTTCTTCTTCCACACAGTTATATGTTTTTGAGAGTACATATCCAAAATAAAATCTATAAGTTACAATGTAAATTGCTTGAAGTTGTATGCAACTTTGCTAAATTGCCTTCCAAATTGACTGTTGTGATTCTATTTCACTCACTCTCTATGAAAACGCTCATGTTTATACAACACCAACCAATATATCATTGTTATATTTTGCAATTTTGCTGATGTTCTGCGTGATAAAACGTTCCATGGTTTTGTTTTTCCACTTTTGATGTTTCTGAAATAATGATCTGAGTTTTAAATTAGCAGGAGTTACTTTGAAATCATCTAAACTAAGAAATAACTTCCATTAAGTATGACAACTTAGGAAAGTTTTACTGTTTAAATGTCAAGCACAGTTGCCTTACTTTAGACTGGAGTGGCTTAGTCATTTATCTTTTATCTCAGCAAGTCAGATGTTTGACCATCTGCATTGGTCTTTAAATGCATTCTGTCAAAAAATTAGATCTCCAACACTGGGCTAGAAGAAAAGTCTTTGGATTCCTTTAAGTTCTTTTATAGTTTCAAAGAAATTCTGTCAAAATATACCATTCGCCTGAGTTTACTACAAATGAATATACACTCACCTTCCTCTGAAAATATGTAAATTATTTATATATTTATTTTACAGTTGTCACAGAGAATATATGAAGCTTGGAGGACAAGTTGCTGGAGTCTTTCTTCCTCTGTATGGATTCTAATAGCTCCGGTCCTCAAGCTTAGTGGCCAGCACCTCTACTTGCTAAGGATTCTGACTGGCCCAAGTCTAGAAACTTGAAGTTTGGGCGTTGAAAAAAGATTTAGCATCACAACTTAGTGCAAGGCTAAACCCTCACCCTCAGAACACATGACTGGGGACATTGACACACACACACACACACACACACACACACACACACACACACACACACATATATATATATATATATATATATATATATATATATGAAATTCAGCTATGGCTGTTCCCCAATGTAAAGTCTAAAAATCCAGTAGTTGTTCAGCCTCCAAGACTCTAATAGTAATGAAGGAATAAATTTATCAGCAAGAGTGAGGTCAGGCAAGCAAAGATCAAGCATTTTCTTTTTCTACATCCTTTTAATAGGCTGCCACCAGAAACTGTGGCCCAGATTTAAGGAAAATACTTCCAACTCCAAACAAAACAAACCAACCAACCAAACAAACAAACAAAAAACCCCAAAACCAAACAGATTAAGGTGGGACTTCTCACTTCAAGTGATCCAATCAAGAAAAAACAACTCCTCCAATCCTTCACAGCTGTACCAAGCTTCTAAGGTTTTGTTTAATTCTGGATGTAGTCAATTTGACCACCAAGAATAGGAATTACAACCCACCTTTATAACAGCAAATATGATTCCTAGTGGTTTTATGTATCAGAGTGGATTCTATTGGAGACAATGAAAGTATTAGGAAACACCTATACCTTAATCTATGTGTATATTTTATACTCAAGCACACATTTGTATATACATATGCTTGTGTATATACTAAATAATAAATTGGTAGCCCAGGCACTTAACCTGCAGAGTTGTAACGTCTGGCTAAGATAAAAAATAATTGACATCCTAGAAGGATGAGCAAAGTGACCACTAGAGTAGAGAGATTGATGATTACATGTTGAAATTCACATAACATTAGCACCAAGGTCATTAATGGAACATAAACCCGAAAGTGGAGTCATATCAATCACCCCCATCATGCCCTTTTGTTTTTTTGAAACCTCATTATGACTATAAGTATGAATGCTTTTCTGTTTAAATCTTCATTCATTTTTACAAGGGGGTGCAAATGGCATATTATATCAGCAATTCTCAAAGAGAGTAGGGACAAGTGTTGAAAAGAAGCCCTCAATTATATTGTGTTTTAAAGGCAAGATAGGACCTTTCTCATGGATATACTGAAAGCAATGAGAAGCAAAGAAGCTTGAAAAACAAAAATTCCCCAACTTAATGCAAGTAGGAACTAGTCACAAAAGGTAAGGTTATTGTTTCAGGGAAAAATATGACTTTTCTTATAAAATACTAAATGTTTAATTTTTTTAAAAGTTTATGATTGATTCATAATTTTAATCACCCAAAGGAAAATCTATTGCATGCATATGATGAATATTGTATTTAATATTCTATCATATACTTTTTTTCTTGGATATGATAAAAGGTAATTTATGATGATTGTAGGTTGCCAGATGTTTTCATGGAGAAAAAGAATATTCATGAATAAATACAGGTTCATTGGATGTAGAAACAGAAACTGACCCTGAAATCTAGGAAGTAATTTCCTCGGCAATAGAATGGATCTGGCCATTCTGAATTGTTTAATTTGCAATTGGAAATTGTTAGTCCCAACTCCAGAATTCTTTCACATCAGCGACTGCATACTTTTTACTCTGCTTCCTCAAGTCAGCCCATATCTTTCCTTAAGAAGTTGATACAATTTTATTATAATGAATTTGTAGTAAACTGGCAGAATTAGTTCATTCCACTCAGAACCTGGACCTCAGGCTCTTAGGCTTGCCCTGCAAGCCATTTTATTCACACAACCATCTTACTGGCTCTAGCTGACTTTGAAAATTTCTTGTTTTTTTGTACCAGTAGGATTACAATGGCTTTGCACATTTAATGCCGCCACATTTGTTATCCATGGATGGAGACTGTTTAGGCTCAAGCTATAGACCAATCTGCGAGGTCTTTCGATGTCAAAAATCTTTGAAACATTGGTGAATGAGATCATAGGAGCTGTCTAAATTCCATCTAAGGAGTTAGGAAATACTCAGTCTTCCCTTGTCCATTAATTTTTCCAAATAAACAACATCAATGGACCATAAATTGATGGATGGATGTCTATTATTAAGGAATCAAATAAAAAATTTTAAAACTGGTTTGTTGATAAAAGCAACAACTTTAATTATTATTTCATTTCATTTCATTTTTTCCCTTTTATTGGATATTTTCTCACTTACATATCAAATGTTATTCCCTTTCATGGTTTCCTGGACATTAGCCCCCTATCCCATTCCCCTCACCTTCTTCTACAAGGGTGTTTACTTCCCCATCCACACTCTCTCCCTGCCACCTGACATTCCCTTACACTGGGAGTCCAACCTTGGGAGAACCAAGGGCTTCTCCTTTCACTGGTGCTCAGCAAGGTCATCCTTTGCTACATATGCAACTGTAGCCATGGGTAAGTCCATATATAGTCTTTGGGTAGTGGTTTAGTCTCTGGTTGCTCTGGTTGCTTGGCATTGCTGTTCTTATGGAATTGGAAGCTCCTTCAGCTCTTTCAATGCTTTCTCTAATTCCTCCAACATGGGGTCCCATTCTCAGTTCAATGGTTTGCTGCTAGTATTCACCTCTGTATTTGACATAGTCTGATTGTGTCTCTCAGGAGACACCTATATCTGGTTCCTGTGCAATTGTCAGCGTGCAATTCTTAGCTTCAACAATCTTATCTAGTTTTGGTGGCTGTATATGTATAGGCAATGGGCTACCTGTGGGGCAGGCTCTGAATAGCCCTTCCTTCACTCTGCTCCAAAATTTGCCTCCATATACCCTCCTATAAATATTTTTGTGTCGCATCTGTTGTTACCTGAGTTTTTGATCTTAGCCATTCTGACAGAAGTGAGGTGGAATCTCAGGGTTGTTTTGATTTGCATTTCCCTGATGACTAAGGAAGTTGAACATTTCTTTAGGTGCTTCTCAGCCATTAAATATTCCTCAGCTGAGAATTCTTTGTTTAGTTCAGTACCCCATTTTTAATAGGGTCATTTGGCTCTCTGGAGTCTACCTTCTTGAGTTCTTTGTACATTTTGGACATTAGCCCTCTATCAGATGTAGGATTGGTAAAGATCTTTTCCCAATCTGTTGGTTGCCATTTTGTCCTAATGACAGTGTCCTTTGCCTTACAGAAGCTTTGCAGTTTTATGAGGTCCCATTTGTCGATTCTTGATCTTAGAGCATAAGCCATTGATGTTTTGTTCAGGAAATTTTCCCCAGTGCCCATGTGTTCAAGACTCTTCCCACCTTTTTCTTCTATTAGTTTGAATATATCTGGTTTGATGTGGAGGTCCTTGATCCACTTGGACTTAAGCTTTGTACAAGGCAATAAGAATGGATCGATTTGCATTCTTCTACATGCTGACCTCGAGTTGAACGAGCACCATTTGTTGAAAATGCTCTTTTTTCCATTGGATGGTTTTAGCTCCTTTGTCAAAGATCAACTGACCATAGGTGTGTAGGTTCATTTCTTGGTCTTCAATTCTATTCCATCGATCTACCTGTCTGTCTTTGTACCAATACCATACAGTTTTTATCACTATAGCTCTGAAATACAGCTAGAGGTCAGTGATGGTTATTCCCTCAGAAGTTCTTTTATTGTTGAGGATAGTTTTCACTATCTTGGGATATTTTTATTCCAAATAAATTTGCAATTTGCTCTTTCTGACTCTATGTAGAATTGAGTTGGAATTTTGATGGGGATTACATTGAATCTGTAGATTGCTTTTGGTAAGATGGCCATGTTTGCTATATTAATCCTGCCAATCCATTAGCATGGGAGATCTTTCCATCTTCTGAGATCTTCTTCAATTTCTTTCTTCAGAGACTTGAAGTTCTTGTCAGAAAGATCTTTCACTCGCTTGGTTAGAGTCCCACTGATGTATTTTATATTATCTGCGACTATTGTGAAGGGTGTAATTTCCCTAATTTCTTTCTCAGCCTGTTTATCCTTCGTGTAGAGGAAAGCTACTGATTTGTTTGAGTTAATTTTATACCAAGCCACTTTGCTGAAGTTGTTTATCAGGCTTAGTAGTTCTATGGTGGAACTTTTGGGGTCACTTAAGTATACTCTCATATCATCTGCAAATAGTGATATTTTGATTTCTTCCTATCCAATTCGTATCACTTTGACCTCCTTTTGTTGTCTGATTGCTTTGGCTAGGACTTCAAGCATTATATTGAATAAATATGGAGAGAGTGGGTCGCCTTATCTAAACCCTGATTTTAGTGGAATTTCTTCAAGTTTCTCTCCATTTAGTTTAACATTAGCTACTCGTTTGCTTTATATTACTTTTCTATATTTAGTTATGGACATTGAATTCCTGATCTTTCCAGGACTTTTATCATAAATGGGTGTTGAATTGTGTCAAGTGCTTTCTCACTATCTAATGAATTGATCATGTGGTTTTTTTTCCTTTGAGATTTTTTAGATAGTGGATTACATTGATGGATTTCTGTATATTGAACCATTCCTACATGCCTGAGGTGAAGCCTACTTGATCATGATGCATGATCATTTTGATGTGTTCTTGGATTTAATTTGTGAGAAATTTATAGGGTAATTTTGCATCTATATTCATAAGGGAAATAGGTCTGAAGTTCTCTTCCTTTGTTGGGTCTTTGTGTGGTTTAAGTATAAGGGTAATTGTGGCTTCATAGAAGGAATTTGGTAGTGCTTCATCTGTTTCTATTTTGTGGAATAGTTTGGATAGTATTGGTATGAGGTCTTCTATGAAGGTCTGATAGAATTCTGCACTAAACCTGTCTGGACCTGGGCACTTTTTGGCTGGGAGACTTTTTTTTTTCTTTTTTTCGGAGCTGGGGACCGAACATAGGGCCTTGTGCTTCCTAGGTAAGCGCTCTACCACTGAGCTAAATCCCCAACCCTGGCTGGGAGACTTTTAATAACTGCTTCTATTTCTTTAGGAGTTATAGGGTTGTTCAGATGGTTTACCTGTTCACGATTAACTTTGGTACCTGGTATTTGTCTAGAAAATTATCCATTTCCTCCAGATTTTCCAGCTTTGTTGAATATAGGCTTTTGTAGTCGGATCTGATGATTTTTTTTAATTTCCTCAGATTCTGTTATTATTTTTCCCTTTTCATTTCTAATTTTGTTAATTTGGATACACTCTCTGTGCCCTCTGGTTAGTCTAGCTAATCTACCTTGTTAATTTTCTCAAAGAACCAGTTCCTGGTTTTGTTGATTCTTTGTATAGTCCTTTTTGTTTCTACTTGATTACTTTCAGCCCTGAGTTTGATTATTTCCTGCCTTCTACTCCTTTTGGGTGTATTTGCTTCTTTTTGTTTTAAAGCTTTTTGGTATGTTGTCAAACTACTGATGTATGCTCTCTCCAGTTTCTTTTTGGAGACCCTCAGAGCTATGAGTTTTCCTCTCAGCACTGCTTTCATTGTGTCCCATGATGCGCCTTCATTTTCATTAAAGTATAAAAAGTCTTTAATTTCTTTCTTTATTTCTTCCTTGACCAAGTTACCATTGAGTAGAGCATTGTTCAACTTCCATTTACATGTGGGCTTTTTGTTCTTTTTGTTGTTATTGAAGAACCCCCTTATTCAGTGGTGATCTTTAGGATTCACCTAACGATACCTTCCTGTATCTGTTGAGGCCTGTTTTGTGATGGATTATATGGTCAATTTTGGAGAAGGTATAATCGGGTGCTGAGAAGAAGGTATATCCTGTTTTAGGATGAAATATTCTATGTCCCGCGCGCGACTTTTCGCCGGCAAGGAGCACGCGGACATTAGAAATCCTTACTGTGACCACTTTATTAATCTTGGAAGAGGAAAAGCCACGCCGCGCCAACATGGGGCGCTTATAAAACCCTCGTGCGGCGCACCCACACCTGATTGGTTGTTACCCATGATCTCATAAGGCACGCCCCGGAGTGGGCAAAGACCTGGCACGAAGGCACTGTTGCACATGCGCACAGTTAACTTCCTGAAAGGGGGGCCGGCTGGCGCGGCAAAGGTTGGCGCCATCTTGCAATGGCGGAGTCTATCCTGACCTACCACGTGGGGCCCAGTGGAAGACAGCGCCATCTAGTGGTGGCAAATGTTATTGCGGCCCTCTACAATTCTATAAATATCTTTTAAGTCCATTTGACTCATAACTTCTGTTAGTTTCTCTGTGTCTCTGTTTAGTTTCTGTTTCTAGGACCTGTCCATTGATGAGAGTGGGGTGTTGAAATTTCCTACTATTATTGTGTGAGGTGCAATATGTGCTTTGAGCTTTAGTAAGGTTTCTTTTATGTGTGTGCGTGCCCTTGTACTTGGAGAATAGATATTTAGGATTGAGAGTTCATTTTGGTGAATTTTTCCTTTGATGAATAAGAAGTAGCATTCCTTATCTTTTTGGATATCTTTTGATTGAAAGTCTTTTTTATTCCATTTTGGAATGTTTACTCCAGCTGGTTTCTTCAGGCCATTTGCTTGGAAATTTGTTTTTCAGCCTTTTACTCTGAGGTAGTTGCTGTCTTTGTGGCTGAGGTATGTTTCCTATATGCGGCAAAATGCTGGGTCTCTTTAAGCATCTTGTTTGTTAGTCTATGTCTTTTTACTGGGGAATTGAGTCTATTAATTTTAAGAGATATTAAGGAATAGTGGTTGTTGCTTCCTGTTATTTTCATATTTAGAGGTGGAATTATGTTTGAGTGTCTCTCTTCTTTCGGTTTCATTGAAAAGAAATTACTTTCTTGATTTTCATCGGGTGTAGTTTCCCTCCTAGTGTTGGAGTTTTCCATCTATTATCCATTGTAGGGCTGGATTTGTAGAAAGGTATTGTGTAAATGTGTTTTTGTCATGGAATATCTTGGTTTCTCCCTCTATGTTAATTGAGAGTTTTGCTGGATATAGTATCTTGGGCTGGCATTTGTGTTCCCTTCGGGTCTGTATGACATCTGCCCAGAACTTTTACAGTCTCTGTTGAAACTTCTGGTGTAATTCTGATAGGTCTGCCTTTATATATTACTTGACCTTTTTCCTTTACTGCTTTTAATGTTTGTTTTTTTCTTTTTCTTTTTTTTGTATGTGTGTATGCATTTGTGTTTTGACTATTATGTGATGTGAGAAATTTCTTTTCTAGTCCAATCTATTTGGAGTTCTGTATGCTTCTTTTATGTTTATGAGCATCTCTTTCTTTAAGTTAGGGAAGTTTTCTTCTAAATTTTGTTAAAGATATTTACTGGCTCTTTGAGTTGGGAGTCTTCACTCTTTTCTATACCTATTATCCTTAAGTTTGATCTTCTCCATGTGTTCTGGATTTCCTGGATGTTTGGGGCTATGAGCATTTTGTGTTTTACATTATCTTTGACTGTCGTGTCAATGTCTTCTATGGTATCTTCTGTCCCTGAGATTCTCTCTTCTGTCTCTTGTATTCTGTTGGTGATGCTTGTATCTAGGACTCCTGATCTCTTCCCTAGGTTTTCTATCTCCAGGTTTGTCTCCCTTTGTGCTTTCTTTATTGTTTCTATTTCCATTTTTATATCCTGGATGATTTTGTTCAATTCCTTCACCTGTGTGATTGTATTTTCCTGTGATTCTTTAAGGGATTTTTGTGTTTCCTTTTTAAGGGCTTCTACTTATTTATTTGTGTTGTCCTGTATTTCTTTAAGGGAGTTATTTATGACCTTCTGAAAGTCCTCCATCATCATCATAAAATGTAATTTTAAATCTAAATCTTGCTTTTCTGGTGTGTTTGGATAGCCAGTACTTGCTTTGGTGGAAAAATTGGGCTGTGATGATGCCAAGTAGTCTTGGTTTCTATTGTTTAGGTTCCTGTGCTTGCCTCTCACCATCAGCTCATCTCTGCTGTTAGCTTGTCTTCCTGTCTCTGACAGTGTCTTGACTCTCCTGTAAGCCTGTGTGTCAGCACTCCTGTAAACCTGTTTTCTTTCAACTGGATCTGGTAACAGAGAGCTCTGCTCTCAGGTGTATAGGAGCTCCTGGAGACTGGCTTTCAGCTCTCATCACAGGCAGAGACCTGAAGGGTCCTGCCCCTGACTGTTCCTAGGTCCCTGTGCCCAGGGGTCACAGATAGCACTAGGTGATTTCCTCTTGGGTCAGGAAAGTGGGCAGAAAGTAATTGTCTCCTCTGAGTTCTCAGGAGTGTCTGCCCTTCTGAGGACCCAGCTCTCTTCCCCACCAGATTTGGGTCCAGGGAAGTGTTTGATAGGTTCAGTTCAAATCTGGGAGCAGGCAGAAACCAGCAGGTTCCTGCTGCTGACTGCTCCTACATTCCTGTATTCAGAGGGACTATGCAGTTTTCTCTTGGGTGGCAGAAGTGGGCAGAAGTGGCTGTGTATCCTGGGGTTTAGGATTTTCTGCACTTCTGGGAGTTCAGCTCTCTCCCCCATGGGATTTGTGTGCAGGGAGCTGTGTGATCAGTTCAGTTCAGTTCGGTTCTGGGCACAGCCAGAAATCAGAAGTGTCCTGTCCCATAGGACTTCTGCCTTTGTGTGTGTCCTGAGTCTACCAGGCAGGTCACTTGAAGCAGAAAAGTTGGTCTTACTTCTGCTCTCAGGTGTGTAGGTGCTCATGGGGACTGGCTTTCTGTTCTTGGCACAGGCAGAAACACAAAGGGTCCTTCCCCTGACTGCTCCTGGGCCCTTGTGTCCAGGGGCCACAGATGACACTAGGTGATTTCCTCTTGTGTCAGGAATGTGGGCAGAAAGTAGTTGTCTCCTCTGAGTTCTCAGGAGTGTCCACACTTCTGAGGGTCCAGCTCTCTCCCCCACAGGATTTTCTTTTCATTTCATTTTTAAAATTTCATTATAGATAGAAATTTGGGACCAAGCACAGAAAATTGAATTTTTATGTACACTATGTACATAGGTTCCAGATAAATTACCTTGCAAAACTCTCCTCTTTCACAAAAGAATATGGAAAAGTAAAAGAAAATAATACTTTTAAAATCATGGAACATTTTTATACAAGTAGCAAGTTTTTGTGAATCTTACTGGGCAATTAGGTAATGTGTGATTAACTATCAAGCTTTCAATTAAAAATCAAAGATATATTTATCCATCATCAAAACAGAAACACTTAATGACAGAGTAATGGGAAAACAATTGGTTTTACGTCCTTTTTTGATGATAATTTTTAATGATCTGCATTCATCCCTTCACAATTCCTCATTCTTAAATGTACTTGTTCTCCACTCTTGCTTCATTTTAAAATACTATGGATAAATGCACACACATAAACTCTATATTTGGTAGTTAAAGAAGAAAAGTCAGTATTCAGCTCCATAGTTCCTTTTACCTGTACTGAAGTTCAAGAATATATATATATATATATATATATATATATATTTGTTTTTAAATTATATTTAATGTTGTTTTCTTTTATAGTCCAGTCATTATCCCCTTCCTGGTCAACCCACTGAGAGTCTCTTATGCCATTCCTCCTCCCCAGTCTCCAAGAGGATATCCCCACCCTCCCACACTGCACCAGGCTTCCCAACTCCTTGAGGTTCTCAATGGTTAGGTACATCTTCTCTCACTGAGGTCAGACCAGGCAGTCCTCTGCTGTATATGTGTTAGGGACCTCAGACCAGCTAGTGTATGCTGCCTGGTTGGTGGCTCAGTATCTGAGAGATCGCCGCGGGGCTCCAGGATAATTGAGATTGCTGGTCTCCCTATGCGGTGGTCCTCCTCCTCAGCTTCTTCCAGCTTTTCTCTAATTCAACCACAGGGGTCCCTGGCTTCTGTCCATTAATTGCATATAAGTATCTGAGTCTTATTTGTGATTTGTTTAATTATTATTTTATAACATCTCTATTTTCATTGTGCATTAAATAAAATAATTTTAAAAATCAAAGATTAGTTTTAAAAGTGAGTTCTATGAAAATGTTCAGCTTTACCTCGCCTGGACAATAAAACTCAGTGGAACTGGCCCTGTTGTTTAAGGCATGGGTGAGCTAGCCCAGAGGGTGTGAGAGGAGGAGAGCTGCACCAGCCTCTCACAAGTTGCAACACTTGGGAGACTGGGCATTCGGTGAATTTGGCTTTGGAGGCATGGGTATGAGTGAGTCAGCCCCACAGCAGGGGCGCTGAGCAAGCCACCTGTCTATGGTAGCATTCGATGGCCTAGCCTGAGTAATGCTGGAGCTCTCACTCTGGTGGTTCTGGTAAGGGAAAGCCTGCTACCACCCAGGCCCAGAAACAGGGCTCTTAGGTAGCCCACTCCAAAATCTCTATCATCTGCAGGGACTTAGAACATGTGAAATAGTCCGTCTTGCTGCAGGATCTCCATGACACAGGGAAACAACAGGATAACTGGGAAGAGTCCACCGTTGATAGGGTCACAGAAGTCAGAGATCTCAAACCACACCAATGACTCACTGTACTGAGCATTTGCAAGTGAAGATGTGTATGTAGACTGATATACTGAGCAGCAAAACGTAATATACTACAGCTTCCACGATGAGATGTTTTCTGTTTTTTTGTTTTTTTTTTTTTTTTTCTGTTACTGGATTTTTTTAAATTTACATTTCAAATGTTATTCCCTTTCCCGGTTTCCTGGACATAAGTCCCCTATCCCATCTCCCTCCCCTTCTTCTATAAGGGTGTTTCCCTCCTCATCCAATGCCCCCTTCCTGTCCCACCTGACATTTCCCTACACTGGGGGTCCAACCTTGGCAGGACCAATGGCTTCTCCTTCCATTGGTGCTCAACAAGGCCATCCTCTGCTACATATGCAGTTGGAGCCATGAGTCAGTCCATGTATAGTCTTTGAGTAGTGGTTTGGTCCCTGGGAGCTTTGGTTGGTTGGCATTGTTGTTTTTATGGGGTTGCAAGCCCTCTTTCAATCCTTTTTCTAATTCCTCCAACGGGGGTCCTCTTTTCAGTTCAATGGTTAGATGTTTTCTGTGTTTGTTATTGCTGTTGTTTGTATATTTGTTTTTGTGTGTTTTATTTTATCATGGGTAGGTTGCAAGGGCGAAGGGCAGATATGAGGGAGATGGGGAGACTGGGGTGCATGATGGGACTCTAACAAAGAATTCATAAAAAGGTTTTTTTCCTTCCTTTTTAAGTTCAGGTTTGGAGTACCTTTGATTTTAAGTCTTTCTTGACACTGAGCATGGAAAATAGATTTAGAACACTATTTTTATTTATTCATGTATTTTATTGATTATTTGAGTGTCTCATATGCACCTTGATTGTGCTCACCACCCAGTCTTCCCATGTGTGCTCCGATCCCATGACTCCCACACCCCGCCACAAACAGAAAAGGCAATTCCATTTTGTGTTGTCGATATACTCAGTGAAGCATAGTCAAATTCTTAGCGGCCAGCCCAGCAGGGAGGATGACTCTTACTCCGTCTGCATCTGCACCAGAAGATATCAAATGGAGGAGAACTATCCATTGGTCAGCAAAGCCTGAGGCCAGTTTTCCTGTGAGGGTCAGGGCCGGCTCTCCAGAGCCCTAAGACCCTAACTTGGCTTCAGGAGGTATCCTCACCATGGACATGGATATCCACGTGGACACTGGTGGTAGCATGGCAACAGACATCATCACTACCCCCAACTCTCTCAGGGCCATTGGCCTACTCATAGACCTGACTAGCTGAATGGGCCACTGGTCTAAACATGGCCTCAGGTGAAACACAGGCCATTCACATCAGAATGCCCCTCCCTCTGCCCCTCAACACTCTTCCAGATAGTAAACCCAAGGACATCACCAAAGTCCGTGGCACGTACTCTGTACCTCTACATGAATCCCTGACTTTATCATGGCCTGGAAAAGAAGCATGGATCACAGACACACTCTTGGCCTCAAGTGGCTTTGCAAATCATCTTAGTTTTTCGAAGAGGGTCAACCCAGAGAGTGAGCCTTGCTTCATCTCAGGCTTCTGTTAATGCCCAGAGTTGAGGGATCTTTCTACCCAGCGGATGCCAGGTTTCAGAGCTGAGTCTTCATCTGTATGAGCTCTAGGCTGTTGTGTACCGACCCTACAGGACAATGACAGCGTGCCCTTTCTTTCATGTGTTGCCCTTCAAGCTGTTTCTGCTTCTCTCTGTAGTGCACACACTGCTCTAATTTATTCTATCTTTCCCACCTCTCCATCATATAATTGTTTATCATAGTGGTGCCTGCCCATCCTGGGCAGTTGCAGGGGTGGTACATGGGTGTCTCCTGCTAACCCTTTGTATATAACATATGAAAGTGATGTACAAAGACATATGTGCACACACACACATCTTCTTGTTGGGTACAATATTGAATATTCATTCTGTTCTTGGTTGCTTTTTATACAAGCTATCATTTTGGTCCTGTGAAGGAATTTTATAATGATTAGCAGCAAATCTTCCTCCATGGAGAAACGGTGTCTAATATCCTGAATCAGAGCTCTAAACAGAACGAATGTTTCCAACTAGTCATTCTTCTTTACATAAAAGACTGAAGGCTTTGGAACCCTAAATTATAAGCACCCCTTATCAGTAACTAAAAGACCAAAACAAAGTGTAGCATAAGGCTCTTAAACTTATTTTTATATTAACAGTGCCTTTCATGGAGTTGTGAGCTCAAGCTCCATATGTACCAAATATTAGTACTACTGTGACTACTTTAAGATTACTTTCTGTGACAATTTGTGATTATCTCTGACAACGTAGTCAGTGTAGACTTGTGCAGAATATCCTTATGGCAAAGGGAGTTCTCATTCGGAGGAGTTTAGTTATGAATGAAAAGTTTGGCATAGAACTATTAGCATAATGCATATTGAGTCTTTTCCCTCCACCACCCTCTCATCACTTTTTTGTCCCTTTGCTCTTTTTTTTTTAAATGTTCTTATTTACCAGGGGACTTAATATACACACAAGTTCTGTGGAAATAACATTGCATTTAATCACACTTAAGACCATACATATGAAGATGTCTGTGGGGAAAAAAAAGTCCTAGAAACAAGAATAGTTGCTTCTTGTATGTTGCTTGCATTAACCTCCCATAACCACTAACAATTGACTGCATGTGAAGTGATATGAAATGAGACAAAAATAGCAAGCATATTTATTTCACTTAATTTTAACCAACTGAATAAACATAACCAGAAGAATAATTTTGTGACAGTAATACAAATACTAGAAAAGAGGTCCAACAGGCAGAGGTCCAAATCAGTAACACCATTGCCCAGGGGACTTGGCAAATATACAAGCTGATGAAAAGGTGCGTAATCAATCAGAAATGGAAAATAGGATCACATAAACTTTTCTATATGACTATACATAATAATATTATTGGGAACTTATTGGCATTGTTGGGTTAGGTTTCTGTGGTTATTAATTAAAGTTCTACCTGTATATTCTCATCTGACACTGATCAAGGCTCTATGAGTTATTCATGTTATATACATTAAGGTTCTCCATATGTCCATTACCAATCAGCTTTATCCATAGGGTGCATTGGGATCTTTGAAGAACTTTTTGTGTAATAACCCAAAGCTGTAAAACTATTTATATTTTGCCAGTTATAAAAATGAGGTTAAACTTCTCTTCAAAATCATGTAGTTCATGATTTGTAGACTCTTAGATTCAAACTTAGGAAATTCTGAGATAAAAGGAAAACAGGAAATAAGAAAGTTGGGGGGCTGTGAGAGCTTTTGATAGAAGAGAGCTGTAAATGGAAACCTACCATTTATAATTAATTCAGAGGGACACATATGTTGTCCCTGTAGTGGCAGCCGGTATGTGCACCATTGATCAGGACTTCTGTCTTCTTGAGAATATTCAAGCTCGTGGACATTTGCCTCTGACTGAGAACAGTGCTGTGCCCTACCCTTTACAGCCATTCTTAGGTAGTGAAGTTCTCCTTCTCCGTATTCTCATGGAGGGAATTTCCATTTCCCGTCTTCTGTCATTTTTCCATCAATCTCTCCACTGTAAACCAAACACAGAAACATGAATATGAACACACATGCTTACACCCACACCAGATCTTTTGGGAAATAAGCTCAGTTCCCTGTAACAAAATAACGTATAATTTCCTTAGGTTTCCATTTTCTGTACTCTCCAAAGACCTGTACACTGACAACACTAAAGTTTCTCATGGTATTTCTTGTGCTGTTCCAATTGAAAACATAGATCATCTAATTATCTCCCATTAGATGCTGAATGATTTTGTTAATCTAGTTTTGATTTGGATTTACTTTGGCATTCTATACTCTCTGAAGGATATATATGGAGATGATTCTGGCTCAATATTAGTTACTAAGGTAATCATCCTGCTACACGACAGGTGACTGGGCAAGTTTCTCCCACAGATTGATTATTGTATTTCACACCCTCGCCTTATCTTTATATATCCTGTTTTTCTTTCTCACTGACATTGGTTTTAATGCATTTTAAAAGTGCATTTGTATTTTAAAAAATAATTTACTTAACTATGCATGTATGTGCCTATTTGTATAAACACATTGGGACATATGTCTCCACATAGGACATATGACTCATGAGGATCAATGTTGGAATGAATTCCTACACTGCCTTTCCACCTTGCGACAGAGTGGATTTGCTTCAGCTTTCTTACTCTATACAGATGGTTAGGATTCCATATCTATTTGTTGAATTGATACCTGCAATTTTGTGAAGCGTTCATAACTGCCTTCTCCTCTCATTATGTTTCTTCATTTATCGTCTCTTGAGGTATTGATAGTTATACACATAAACCATCATTTAAGCAGCAGAAAACATATCGTGTTTCTAAAATCAATTCTGAATGATACAAATTTATACTTGAAGAGTTAATACAGTTATTACAAAAATTTATGGTTGTTACAGGTAGCATAATACTTATCATTTTCAGCACTTTAAATATATGATATTTAAGACATTTATATTGTATTTCAATTATCAAAACCAGTTATCTCCAAACCTTCCAACTTCTTAGATTGAAACTGTGTCTATTAAACAATTCCCCATTTCCTCTCCTCAGCTCCTGATAATCCTCATTATGCTTACTGTACACATACACTTTTCTATTAATATATCATATGAATAGAACAATATAAGATTTGTCTTTCTGTGTTTGAACTGTAATGTTGAATGTTGTAATGCTTCAAGGTTAATACATGCTGTAAAAGGTGTCACAGTGTCCTTCCTTTTTAGGTCTGAACAGTATACCTTTACATGAATATAGAGTATTGTATCTGTATTTCCTTTATCAAGACATATTGGTAAAACATTTACCATTTAGTTATTGATAATGATGTTATTAATACTGTAGGTGTATTTGTAAATATTTCAAAAGCTATTTGAAATTCAGGTGGTTGGTGCTACAGGACCAGAAGTAATGCTGTTGAAATTACAGCCATTCTATTTTTAATTGTTTGAGAAACTGACTAGTTATTTTCATGAGTGGTTGCAGAATTTGGATTCACAATCAGAATATGTAAGTTGCAAGGTTTATTGTATTTATCTTAATGAACTTAATGACTAAGTTATTAAATTACCTGGATTTATTTGGCTTCTGTTGTAGTCTTTTATTCAGCAGTTGGTGATGGAAGGTTCTGGGAATGGTCAAATTCCTGACACCTTTCTCTAGAGCTTAATAACAATGTCTTGGATTCACATGTGTACATCCGGGAGACAAGGGACAAGATAAACCATACAGTGTCACTTGAGGGTGCACTTGGAAGTAGAGCACAACCAGCATCACTAGGAGATTGGTTTTGTAGCATCAATAAACGGCATAAACTCTGCCACCCAGGACATAATGTAATTACGTTCTTGGAATAACACCACCATCAGAAAAATTAAATTCACCACTTAGAAATAAGAAGTAAGTGTATATGAAACCAGTGCTACAAAAGGTTGTCTAGGTAGGAGACTTTGTCCAATGTAGCAGAATGGGAAGGAGGAGGAGGAGGAGGGGAAGAGGGAGGAGGAGAAGGAGAAGGAAGAAGCTGACAATTAACCAGTATCACTGCATTCATTAGATATGTAACCACACACATCAATACCTGTGAGAATCAACTTAAAGGAAAAAGGGTTTATTTTGTCTCATTGCTTCAAGGTATAGACTATCAGAGCAGGAAAGATTTTGTAGTAGGACTGGCTGCTGGTTGTGATGATATGGTCATTGAACTGTTTGTGCATAACTGGGTTGACCAGAAAGCTAGGAGTGGTCAGAAAGAACTAGGCATCAAAATTTCAAGTCCTTAAAACAGTGACTCACTTCTTTCTGCAAGCTCCTAAAAGTCCCTAACAACATCTCTAAACCAGCCCGCCTGCTGTGAGATTGGGTCAAGAAGCCATGCACATGAACCTATGGGGGAATAATTCCTATATAAACAACCACAGCACAGATTATATCACAAACCATTTCACCCTCACATCTCAGTGACATTTGGGAGATAATTTCCTCAGGGTTATTACTTGGCAACAAACAAAACTGATGTTGAAATATTTAATTTTGAGTCACATCACAATCACTGGGTTGAAATTTTCACAGTGAGAGCTAAAGAATGAGACAGCTGACGGCTTAGCACAAATCAAAATGTTAGTTGTAAGCTGTGCATATGGTTTTTGTCTACTTCTCAAATTCTTGTACTCTAGACTGCCATACAAAGATAGGAAAGAAAAATTCTATTAAATTGTTTTCCTTGTGTACCAACCTTCAGTGCACATGCTCGCACACGTACATACACACACATGTACTGTGTGTGTCTTTTTGTGTGTACACTGTAAGAAGCTGGATATACATCTTAAATATTTCTCTTTCATGCAAATATATGGTGATTGCTGTCTTGAGGAACACTTGTAAAATTAATAGAATTATTAGCTACACTAGCTTTGTTATTTTCTCAAACATCATTTTAATTTAAAAGAATGGTTGACTAAGTATGGGATTTTTAGATTGGAGTCATTGGAACACATTTTATCAAAATAACTGCAGTTGGAAAATTAGTAAAGTGATCACTGTGCATACACAAAGACCTAAGACTGATTCCTAGAGCCCACATTTAAAGGGCAAGTATGGTAGTGCCCAATTGCAATTTCAGTTCTGACTGGCAGAGATCGGTTCATTTCTGGTCAGCCAGCCTAGCAGAACTGTCAAATTCCAGGAGAAAGTGAGAGAGCCTATCAGAAAATATTGAGGGTCTGGAAAGATGATTCAGTTATAACACTTGATGTTCTTGCTGTGGCCCCAGTTCATCTCCCAGAATCCACATGGTGGCTCACAGACGTCTGTAACTTCAGTTCCAGGGAATCCAGAGACTTCTTCCATGGACCCTAGGAACACATGCAGTGCACATATGTCCATTTAAACAAAACATTCAAATACATGAAATAACATTCGACAAATGAAAAGTAACAAAAATGATAAAGTTGATGGCATTCTACGGAACAATACTTTATGATCAACACTGATATTCATTCATACATGGGCCCACCAATGTGTGCACACACACACAGACATTACAGTAGTGGATGAAAGGCTATGGCAAGAGCATCAAGTGCTTATCATCATCATCATCATCATCATCATCATCATCATCATCATCATCGTCGTCGTCGTCGTCGTCATCATTTAATCCTTTTTTGAAGTCCAGTCTTCATTCCTCTCCCAATCTGCTCCCTGACTGTTCCCCATCCCATTTCTCATCTTCCAACCCTGTCTCCAAAAGGATGTTCCCACCTGCTACTATCCTTCTACCCTCCAACGCCACCTTAACAGACCTCCCTACTCCCTGGGGTCTTAAATCACTGAGGCCAGAGTAGGCAGTCCTCTGCTATATATGTGTCAGGAGCCTCATATCAGCTGGTGAATGCTGCATGGTTGGTGGCTCAGTGACTGAAAGGTCTCTCGGATACAGGTTAGTTGAGACTGCTGGTCTTCCCATGGGGCTGTCCTCCTCTTCAGCTTCTTCCAGCTTTTCCCCAGTTCAACCACAGGGGTCCCCAACTGCTGTCCATTGGTTGGGTGCTAGTATCTGCATCTGTTTCTTGCTCTTAATCTCTGAATCATCTTTCCACACCCTCAATTTTTGAGGGACAGGCTCTCTCACTTTCACCTGGAATTTGCCAATTCTGCTGGTCACCTCAAAGAAAAGAAACACTGGGATTTATCCCAGGAAGGAGATTAGTACTGCAATACTAAAATAAAATAAAATAATAAAATCTTTGAGTTTTAGAAATGTGATATCTGCCATTAAAATGTCACTTTTTGTTGGTATATGAAATGAGCACCCTTTAGAAAATCCGGGTAACTCAGAACTCTAGGGATTTTCAAAACCTTTTTCACAAGCACACTCAAATAAAGCACCCATTCAATGTGCAGAGTACAACACTGGACAGGATATAATAAAATGCGGACACATCGCTGCTATTGTTGTCCTAGTCTTCACTGCAGTTAATGTTTAAGACGTTATCACCTAAGTTTGAGTCTAGTGTCACGGGGTGAGAGCAACCAAGATGACTCGTAAAAGACTCCTCTATTTTTCAACTCTTTGCATAATGCTGGCTTATTTTTCTCAACCTAAACCACATATTTCAAAGGCTTAAATCCAGGGGAAGACTTAATTATGCAACTGCCTTCGCTAGTATGTATGTTGGAGAGACCAGAAAGCGTAGTTACTATAGTTATTTACTATGTTGTCCTTCGGAAACATTTGTGTTTTCTACAAAAAGTTATAATAGTATATTGCCAATCTACTATTGTTTTCCAAAGATTTAAAAAAGATCTCTTTAACCTCCTCAACATGTATTAGGAAGATCTAAAATCTCATATAAAATTGTGAGACCTGCCCATAAATAACTGCTGAATATTGGGTCATTTTTATTTTACCCACTAGATATGAAAAATGTAAATATCAACTTTTCAGAGGTAGAATTTGTGTAATTTTATCTTAGTATACAGCAAAATGATAGCGCAGTATGTACTACCTTTCACTAAGTACACAACTAAGAAATGTCTCATCAATTGAATTATATCTAACTTGTACGTTCATAAAATAGTGTTATGCTACATCAGTTGGTGTTTTAGGTATAATGCAATCTTAAAGAGAGCGGATACATACTCTCATCTTGTTTGAAGTTATTCCAAAAGCCATTTAGTTTAGTTTGCCTTTTTCAAAGATTCTAGCCCCAAAGGCCTTTGGTCTAGATATCAACATAGCCTTTAACAAGTGGACAAATTGCAGACACCATAGATATACAGTGGTGTAATGGCTTTGTCCCTAGTAATGCCTCATAAGCTCAACAATACACAATGATAATGGGGGATCTGCATCATCCAGAGTGGATCTTTCTTAGAAAAATTATAACCCTCTCCTTAATCTGGTCTTATTGAGCAAATTTGAGAAAACAAATGCCCGAAAGAAAAATGAACTTGGCACATGGTTCCAAAAGAGCTTCTTGTGGTCAAATACAACAGAAACTTAGCTCCATATTCACTAAGAATGGCTTGCCTCCCTTAATCCCAACTTCTGCCTTTGATGGGAACAGATAGAGACCCACAGCTGGACAATGTGCAGTAAGAGAGATCTTGGAACACTTAGAGCCAAATGGGCTGCCTCCATCAAATCCCTTTCCTCAGGGCTCTGGAAATCCTGAAGAAGAGGAGGCAGAAAAGGTAAGAGTCAGAGGGGATGAAGATGTCCAAAGAGTCAAGGTCTAAACACAGCAGGATTGATACACATATGGGTGCTCAGAGTATAGACATGCACACGTTGGGGACCTGTGGAAATCCCTTGACTGAGAGGGGAAGTGAATATAAACCCATATGTCCAACCTTAAAAATGAATAATTAGTTTTCTCTAACAGAAATCTCACTTGGGAGGCAAATCACTCTTAAAGACAGACCCCATTTCCAGCAGTAGATGGCCAATACAAAATCAACTAAATGATTCAATGACATTTTGCGTGTGTGTGAGAGAGCGCACACACGCATAAACATGTGTGATAAAGTTTTGTCAGGGCTTTTTTTTCTAACATCAAATAAATGATATGCTATATTCTCTTTTCTGATTTCGTGGTTTTGTGGAGGAGTTTAGTGTGGTAATATTTGCATCTATATTTCTTTGGCTCCCCCTCCCCCGTTTGTTTAGCTCTATTCTTCCAGTTGTTAGCATTTGTTTTACATTATTGTATTTCATTGTTATTTTTAGATGCTTGGTTGCTTTATAAGTAAAGAAAGGGTAGGAATTTGGAAGGGAGGGGAAGTGGGAGAATCTTGGAGGAGTTGGGAGACAGGAAACCATACTCAGAATATATTCTATGAAAAAAATCTATATTGAATCAAAAACAGAAAAAATATATGAAATGCATCAGTATGTGTGTATGTGTGTGTGCACATGTGCGCGTGCAAGCGTGTGTGTGTGTGTGTGTGTGTGTGTGTTGTAAATAATTAGAGCATTCATTTGCTTCAGGACTTGTTTGAGAAATAATCACGTCCTGAGATGGCTGTACTGAAAGGAGAGAAGTACGTACTGAGTATGTCTTTGTGCTTTCAAACTTAGGTCTCCATGTGTAGGCTCGTCTGGTCTGGAACTTGTGGCAGTCTCAAGCCTCAGTCTCCCAGTTGCTGCGCTTACAGATATATACCACTACATCTGTCCAAACCATCATTCTTGAAAAAAATTGAGGTAACAGATGGACAATAATGCTTGGGGGAATCTTGTGCTGAACGAAATGACTGCAATTATGCTATGAACTTTCTGCCACTTAACACAGACACTTATCAAAATTGTAGGTGACATAAAGCTAAAGATAACAATATATTGGGTAGAAGCGTTAGTCTCTAAAATAATCTCCATAATTTTAATATTAGGTCAAATTTGACAGAGTTAAATTTAGTTAAAAACTATATGTTTTACATTTAAGCATTCAAAGAAGCAGCATACATTCGAGGAAATTATTGATTATCGGCTCAACATTGGTCAAAAAATAAATAACACAACTTCATCAATAGAAATTGGGCTTTATTTTTAGTATCATCATGTCTTTGTCACTTAAATTCATGAGACTTAGTTGACGTGGCAAGACTTTATGCTACCTACTTTCAGAGAACTTAAATTTGAAAAGTAGGGCATAGTTGTACAGAACAATTCTGAAACTTAGGAATCCTTGAAACTGCCATACAAGAAGCTGTGGAGCTTGGAGATAGTAACTCATCCTGTTCCTATACGCTCTCAACACATCCACGGGTTTTTAACTCTATGATTAATATCCAAGAACATCAGTCAAACGTATTGGAAGAAGTTCTACCAGGCATGCCCCAATAGCTCCTGACCTTGAGTTTCCTTCATTTCCTCCTTATTGATCAATACCATTCTTCATTCAATACCATTCTTTATTCAATTTTAATTTTTTAAAAAAGATTAATTATGTGTGTGTTTATTATATATGCCACAAAGGCCAGAAGGACCTACCTGTTCCCCTGAAGCTAAAGTTACAGGCAGTGGTAAACTGCCGGGCAAGTGTCTTGTGCATTAAACCTTGGTCTTTTGTAAGAGCAGTGAACGCATTTGAGTGCAGAGCCAACTCTCACCCTAGTAATTCTTTTCAAAAGTAGCATTTAATGTCGAGGATCCTATTCTTTATCAGATTTAAATTGGATTTGACCTTCTAGACTTCTTTGCTTCAGTCATCGCAGATAAAGTTCAGGGAATTCTATTCCAACTAGATGGAGAACTGACTCAACTTGCCTTAGAGGTACAGGCTCTTAAAACTTTCTAGAAATAGATTTCAAGGGTAAATCTAAAATGCAAATTAGGAGATTATTAGAAGACTCTTATTAAAAACAACTTCCTAGTAGCTAGAGTCATCTAATGTGATTGGAGTGAGCCTTCTTAATGCTAAGGATTTTTCTCACTCCTACAGATTTATCAAGAGAGGGTTCTTCTATTTATGGCATTCTTGAAAAGTCATTAATTAAAAATATGGTCTTTTATTCTGATATATATATATATATATATATTTATATATATTTAAGTATAGATAGTTCTATACACTACTTTATCTCTCTCTCAATATATATATATATATATATATATAATTTTTATTAGATATATTTCTTTACTTACATTTCAAATGTTATTTCCCTTCCCGGTTTCCTGTCCATAAGCCCCCATTCCCTTCCCTCCCCCTCCCCCATATGGGTATTCCCCCATACATCCCCCTTATTGCCCCCCAATATTCCCCTGCACTGGGGGTCCAACCTTGGCAGGACCAAGGGCTTCCCCTTCTCCTAGTGCCCCAACATGGCTATTCTCTGCTACATATGCAGTTGGAGCCCTGGGTCAGTCCATGTATATTCTTTTGGTAGTGGTTTAGTCCCTGGAAGTTCTGGTTGGTTGGCATTGTTTCTTACCAAGCCTTTGGAGGCCAAGGAAATAAGTAAAGGGGTTGAAAATACAATCCAGTAGCAGAGCATTTGCCCAGTGTACATAAGACCATGTGACCTGTCCTGGTTCTAGAATAAGGTAACATAAACTACAAGTCTGATTTTTGTTACTTGGGGTTTGAGGACATGGACAGTGGATAAAGTCCAAGTTCGGCAAGCATGAGAACTAAGCTTGGGTCTCCAAAACATACATAAAGGCCAGCTATATTGCTGTATGCCTTGACCCAAGCCCTGGTCCAGGCGAGAATGAGAGTGAGTCTCTGGGTTTCATCGGCCAACTAGCCTGGCTGAAATAGTACTCTCCAGTTCATGGAGAAATTAGTGGTAGAAAGACAGCTTAGTGAATAAAGAATTTGCCCTACAGCTAAAGGACCTGAGTTTGTTCTCCAGAAACTGTATAAAAACATTAAATATGATGATACATCCTGGAAATCCAAGCTCGGAGACAGAGACAGGAGGATATCCAGGTATTACTCAATAGCAGGTATAGCCCAGTCAGTCGGTAAGCTCTAAGCCAATGGTACAAGGTATCTTAAACAAGCAAAGAGGAGTGCTAACATTATTCAAGGTTGTTTTCACACCTCTGCACCCTCATGTACATGTTGAACATGCCCACAAACAGACACACACACACACACACACACACACACAGAAATATTTGAATAAAATAGTGATAAAACTACCTACCAGTAAACCAGTACCACTAAACTTTAAAGAAATTTTAACTTATTAAATATATGAAAACAATTGTGTGCATTAATGTTACATATTATAAGCATTTCTTTTTGGAGTTTTATTAAGAAGTCTCTAAAGAAGTTGGTGTGTCACAATATTAAATTCAGATTTACTATTAAATTTAATTAGAAATTAAATTAAAATTAAGTATAAAGTATTTTATCAAGTAAAAGTTGAAAACATGAGTGATACAGAAATGAAAAATCTCGAAGTACAAGAAATGTACTTCTTAAAATATCTCCAATCCCACATAAATTAGTTTGAAACCAAATGAATATGTGTTCCTTCTAAATAAGAACTAATGATTCACTAAAACATTTTGTCAATGGAATGTGGGTTTAAATTGTGACTTTCATTGTTCTGTAAGTTTTAGAAATAATTGTTAGAAACTTCTCATTGTAGACGTGAGTTATTGAATTAATTTCTGTGACTGATGTGAGATATCTCCTGACATTATTGCTTTGACAATATTATTATTTCTTAGGGGGACACTAGAGGGCCCCAAAACCAGCAAAGACTATTGCCATTGCTTTAACATGCTCACTGTCACAAGAGAGTAAGATTCTAGTGATGAAGACACACAAATCAGCTCTTGACTGTACAGGAAACAAACAAACGCAAAAGCAAAACTCTTCTGAAAGTTTCCTCTCTGATGGCTGATGGTACTATGCAGTACCCTGGGGGGAAAAAACCCATCAATGGACCAACCTAAAGGTGGACTCCGTATGCTATAATACTGATCTGTAGACAAGGGAGCCATAGATACTTTGGCAGCATGAGTGTTGTGGGGGTAATCAACTGCTTTCCGACTGAATGTGGATTTGAGGTCTGTTATACAGGAGGACATTTACACCTGTTATTGGAAAACCCATCCCACGTGCAGCCACCAAGCCATCACTGCCGCTGATGCCAAGAAGTGCTTCCTGACAGGAGCCAGATATGGGTCTCCTGAGAAGCTCTGCCAGAGCCCTACTGATACAGAGGATGATGGTTGCAGCTAACCATTGGACTGAACAAAGGGACTCTAATGGAGGAGTTAGAGAAAAGATTGAAGGAGTTGAAGGGGTTTGCAACATCATAGGAAGAACAACAATATCAATTCAACCAGACCCTGCCAGAGCACCCAGGGACAAAACCACCAACCAAAGAGTACACAGGGAGGGACCCATGACTCCAGCCACATATGTAGCAGAGGATGGCACTGTCCAGCATCAGTAGGAGGAAAAGCCCTTGGTCCTGTGAAGAATCATTTCTCCAGTGTAGGGTAATAACAGGGCGTTGAGGTTGGAGTGGGTGGGTGGGAGTGGTAGCATCCTCATAGAAGCGGGGGAATAGGAGAAGGGGTATGAGAGAGGGGGGAAAGGGGATAATATTTGAAGTGTAAATGCATAAAATAACCAAGAATAACATTAAAAAATATTCTGTCCATTGGGCTAACACACACACATATATGTATATATATACATATATACATACACACACACACATATATATACATATATACATACACACACACACACACACACACACACACACACACACACACACACACACACGTGCATGTCTCCCAAGCTTATGGAAGTAACCGGACAGACACTGGGGATTTAGAGGAACACTCTTTAAAAGACATTCAAGCTTTTATGCATGTATACAATTTTCACTATCCCAGATTAAAAGATTTTAAATTACTTTTAGTTTTGTGTATGGGCATTTTGTTTGCTCGCCTGTCTATATCTGAAGCACGTGTGTCCCACTGCCTACAGTTCAGAAGGCAGCATCGAATCCTCTGGAACCGGAGATAAAGGCAGCTATGAGCCACCATGTGGGTGCTGGGCAGGGATCCTGGGACCTAGGCAACATCAGCAAATATTCCCAACCATTAAGCCATGAGAGATATGTCTCTCTTGGATATATCTCTGCCAAATTTGTTCTGAAACCTTCTTGGTTATGATACAGAGCTCATAATTCCCTCTCTCGACTTCCAAATGTGGCACAGACATATTTTCCGGGTGTAAAACTGCTGATGCCCGGCACCAAAACGTTCACATGGACCTGCCCCAAATCCACCAGAGTTTGCCGACCATTATCAATTGACTGTCAGGAGCCACAGCATAAAGGATTTCAGTGAGACCAATATATATATATATATGTTCAGATATATAAATAGACCATGGTTGGGAAAGATATAAACCAAAGTGGGGAAGATCCATTTTCAAATATTTCCCTTTAAATATTATACTCATAGATTAGCTTTTCTTGCAACATTGGCAGGAAGTTTTCATTTTACAGTGGGTTCCAGCCAATGGAAAGACAACTGATAGAACCTGCTAAGAATGTGTGCCTTACTGTGACGATGACAACAATGGCCAGGCTCAGAGAGCATCACAGAACATAGGCGGTGAAGAATTTAAAACTCTGTGATGGGGATGAAAGCTATGGGAAGCTGTGTATTCCTCATATGGCATGGCCATGGTGTCCATAAACTCACAGCAGCTACTTAGCCACATTCAACGTTCACAAGATCAATCTAAACAATAACGCTGTGAAGAATAGTGTATTGGTTCATGAGGATTGTCCCTCTCCTAGCTTTGGCGTGATTGGCTAACTGGTGGCACCTGAAGAACCAGGAGTAATTTTCTTCAGAAATGTGGTCCCTCATTGGTTGCTCATGCAGGTAGGACTAGCTGGACTTAGAGGATAAGAAGAGAAAGAAGTAAAGGAGAAAAGGAAGAGGGAAGGAAAGAGGCAGGGGGCAGGCATGCTGTTGGGAGTAGACATATTAGAAGGGCCAAGAGGGGTTGTTTGCAAAAACACATTTCAAACAACTATCAAGATGTTTTCTACATATGCATGAAATTCTCAAAGCATAAATAAAAATACTTTTAAAATAATTTATGTCAAAAGGTACTTCATATGTCAGATTCTTTATGCTTGAACGCACAGCCCAGAGCTCTCTTAACAATATGTTGTTTTTGGCACTGTAATCATTCAAAATTTTAACTGTGGGGACTTTAAAAGGGAACATGAATAGAATTATTACTTATGGTTATGTCCAGAGGGTGGAAATACGTAGATGTATATATACACGTATTTATGTGTTGCCTAGCAACATTGAAGGACAGAGCATGTGGCTGATAGGCATACATAAAACTATTGCATTTTATGTAGATTATACAACCTTGGATACTGAAAGTCCACTCTGTGGCTTGTCCCAGGACAGGTTTCACACCTCACTATGCATTCCTTAAAGTTTCACAGTATGTATACACAGCATGGGTGTCTTCACTGACAGCAGCCTTACCATAGGGCTTAACACCCCATTTACTTCTGCGAATAACACTGTGTTTATTATTATTTAAGTCTTCGTTGCTTAAAGATTTGTAGCCAGGAACCTTATATCTGCCCCAGTCTCCTTGTCTAACTTGCAACACAAGGTCATTATTTCATAGATTCTGAAACAGAAAGATTTTTCTTCTGTAGAGCTTAACAGCTTCAATTTGCTCTTTCAATTGCCACGTATTAGGTACCTGCTTAGCCAAGCATTTTACTGAAACACCAAAGACACAATATAATGACTGCAATGGTTATTTTGTGTGTCATCTTGGGAGGTCCATAGAGCTCATGTTTGGTTCATACATCATTGTAATTATGTGTCATTATTCTAGATGTGTTTATGGGGGTGATTTGGATGCAATATACATTTAAATCACTTGATTGTTGAGTAAAGCAGATTGCTTTCCATAATGTGGGTGGGCTCTCCTAATCACTCAAAACCAGAATAGAACAAAAGGCTGACCTCTCTCATAGAAGAGAGAATGGTCCAGCAGACGGCCTTCAAACTTCATCTGCAGGATTGGCCCTTCTCACGTCTACAGCAGATGTTCGGCCTGCTGGACTTGCCTCTCATCATTTTCTCTTATAAGCCATTAGATTTATATAGACCAATCTTTTAAAAAGAGATCCCCTGTAGATAATGATCCAAGTAAATGCAAAGACAGGGAGGTTACCCTGATTTCTGTGGGTATCACGCACATTAAAGGCTCTTAAAATTCTCATTGTTCTGTAAGGGTGTGCCCATTTAAATGATGAACTGTAACATAACAGGACGTTCATATATACACAATTAATGCTTTATGAAGGAGTAGCATGGCTGAAAATTAGTTGCAAAAGTTTTGTCGAAAAACATTCTCAAGCCTAGCCTTTAAATGGGAAGGTAGATAACACTTGAAACGTAAATAAATAAAAAAAAACCAATAAAAAATAACTAAAATTGTCATTCATAAGATTTTACTAGATGAAGGAGCTTGTTTTATTTAAGTAGCTATACCTACCAGAGGAAAGAATGGCAACACAAGTTGGAAGAAAATTATGAATTACTTTGTTGGGAAATTCAAAGTAGATTAGAGGCAGGTTCTTCTTTAAAGATAATGATCCACAGGTCTGTACCCTAATAAATAAAACCCACAGAACATACATTTCAGACACACACACACAGCCACACATACAACAGTCACATACACATGGAGAGAGGGAGGGAAAAGGAGGGAGAGAGAAAGAGAATATACAGGACAAGGTCACATGAAAGTGTCCTCCATAGATATTCAATTTTACTTTCCCTTTTATTTATATTTATTTGCTTCTGCCCTTTATGCTCATTTAAAATATATTCCAGCTTGTCAAAGATATCGTAACATAGGACCATGGCTAACTGTGTACTGATTTTCTTCTTTATTCCTTGATAATGTCAATTAGGTAGCCTTTGATTCTGAACGCTATTTATAGCCAAGTCTTTCGTGACTTGAATAAGATGCTGCAAAATAATGAGTACAGAGGATTCCTCTCTTCCATTCTCCTAGCACCAGAGTAAATAAAGTTCTGATTGCACAAGCGCAAGGACTTAAATCCAGATCCACAGCACCTGGGCAAAAAACCAGGCGTAACACCGTGTGTCTGTAGCTGCAGAGTCAGGGACAAAAACAGGTAGATTCATGAGGCTTCCAAAAATAGCCAGGTTAGGGGAAACAGTGAGCTACACATTCAGTGTGACGACTTGCCTCTACATATAAGGCTAAGGGCTGGATAGAAACCCTGCAGTTAGCATATACTGTTCTTTCAGACCTGGGTTCAGTTTCTAACACTGACTATAGTTGCAGCTCCGGGGAACCTAATCTCCTGAGTGCATCTCCAATCATGTGCACATACACAGATAGACCACATACATAAAATTAACATCATATATACTCAATATATATAGCTACATATATATGTATATGTATATATGGGGAGATATATATATATATATATATATATATGAAGATATTGAAAAAGACACCTCACTATAAACCTCTGGTTTTCAAACATACTTGCACATACTTAATACTTAAATATATATTAATGTACATTGATATATATTTAATTATTAATATTAATATATTTTATTAATATATGTTTGAGTAAATATTGAAAAAGACACTCCAAAATCAATCCCTGGTTTCCAAATACACATTCACTTACTCACACTTACACACAACACACATACACATACACACACACACACACACACACACACAAACACAAACACACAGACCCAACTGGAAATCTTAGTTGTCTCAATTATTAGGGCTCAGTTTATTTTTACTTGGACATGATATTATATCAGAAATGATCTCTAGGTATGAATATTTTTACAATTATGGTGTAGCTACTCAAATATATAGAAGAAAGTGCTGCAGAGTTGAAATAGTTAAAAATCATTGCAGAATAAATATAAATATCCTTCCATCTAGTTAAAAATTATATTAATGAAATTTCCATATTTAAAGTAAATATTAGAGTAAGAGTCATTAGATAACATGATTTATTCTAAAATAACAGCAGGGATATGTAGATTTAATAGTTATTCTATAAGTAATGCCAAAGATTCACCTTCAGGAGCTAGCTAATTAGCCCATTAAAATATCCTATCTCGCTGAAAGCTGTTCTCCTTGAAGACTGTCAGCTGTGTGATTGAATGACATGCAGAATCTCTTGGTATTTTATGGATGTGTGATCCTTGGCATTCCGTAATGAAACCTCTCTTCTCTGTTTGTAGAAGAACATTCAATTTTCATGGAAATGTCAGAAAGATTATATTGTTTTCTTTGTACTGTTTGGGTCTGGAATGCATTTGAGAACCTGTCAACAGTATTTTTTGAAGTTGCTTCAAAAGCTATAATACAGGTACGATTTGGCAACGCTAATTTATTTTTTTAATGGCAAAAGATAGGGATCTTATTCAAAAGGAAATCATGTAAGAACCACCAATTTCCAGTTAATGAAACATCATTTTAAGATTTGAGTTCTGCTCTACTAGTTTTCCCAAAATGGTAATAAAACATTCCATGATCGGATAACTGTGTGTGTGTATGTGTATGCAGATGTATGTGTGTGTATGCATACACCTGCACATATACACCTATTATACACATACGTATTTCATGCAAATTACATACCTTAAACTTGATAGACATTAAATAAATCTTTAATAATGAAATCAATAAATTCAGTAACTAGTCAACTCACATGTCATTAATTTGAGATTTCCTTGTGCTTACATTTTTCTAGGATTGTGGTTTCAATAAGTTGTGTCACTGAATGCAATAATGTGTTGTATTTTTAAAACTGATATTGTACTAGTTAACAATCATGCTAAGTCCTAATAACTACTACTCTTGTCTAGACATTCATGTGTGTTTTAAAATGGTGTCTTACAAAAGAAGTTAAAATGACAGACATTGAGGAAAGGGGAAAAGAATCAAACAAAAATGAAGGAACGAGTAAAAACCTATGGAACCTGAGCTAGAATAAACAGAACTCATCAATTCTTTATCCATGCATACATTTATTCAACTGTAAATGTTTATAAACTAACAAGATGCTAGAATAGAGAAGACACTGATGAATAAATATGACATCAAGTCTTAGCCAAATTTGTAAGTGTATTGTGTTCTTGCTCTGGGAATATAAAGAAGGGTCCATAAGTCAATCTTTGAGTGCAAGATGTCTTCCCTCAAGGGTATGCAGAATGTCAAAAGAAAAAAATAAGTGTTAAGAACCAGAGGAATATTCATGAAGGGTTCAAAGAGAGACTGGGAGTTATGTCCAAGTCTTCTTCATTCATTTAGAAATGAACCCATGGCCAGCAGATTGGCTTTAGAAGGGTACATGTCCTTCCATTATGTCAAACACTCTGGTGCAACTGGAGCACTGGCCAGGTGTCTAAATTCTCAGTGATTAACTATGAATAAAAGTACTTATCAATCCCCTAATGTGTGTGTGCATGTCTGTGTGTGTGTGTGTTTGTGTGTGTGTATGAATGTATGTATGTATGTATGTATGTATGTATGTATGTATGTATGTATGTATCTATTTATTTTAAAAAGGGGGGATGACATCTCTGGGATGAGCCAGAAATTCAAAATGGGGGAGACTCCCAGGAGTCTATGAGGGTGGCCCTACCTACTCCTAGCAGCAGAGGAAAAAGAACCTGAAATGGCCAACTCCTGTAGCCAGCCATTACTTCCAGCACAGGGAGTAGGGCACCAACCAACCCACAAAACCCTCGACCCAAAAGTTGTCCTGATTACAAGATGTTCAGGGACACAGATGGAGCAGAGACTGGGGGGAAAAACAAAGCCTGGCCCAACTTGAGACCCGTTCCATGGGAGAGAGCCAACACCTGACGCTATTAATGATATTCTGTTATTAATGATATTCTGCAGATAGCACAACTGGCCTCTGAGAGATTTCATCCAGCAGCTGATGGAAATAGAAGCAGAAACCTACATCCAAACGTTCGGTGCATCTTGGGGAGTCTTGTGGAAGAGTGGAGGCAAGGATTGAAGGAGCCAGATGGGTCTAGGCCCCGGAAGAAGACATACAGAGTCAACTAATTTGGGCCCATGGGCTTCACAGAGACTGATCTACCAACCAAAGAGCATGCATGCGTGGGCTGGACCTAGGCCTCCCTAGATATTTGTAGCAGATGTGTTGCTTAGTCTTCATGTGGGTCTGCTACAATTGGAGTCGGGGCTGTCTCTCTCTGTTGCCTGCCTTTCCCCTAGCTTGGACTGTCTTGTCTCGCCTCTGTGCAACAGAGTTCTTAGTCCTGCTACAATGGGGACAGATTGGTACCCATGAGACTCTTCGCCTTCTCCGAGGAGAAATGAAGGAGGTAAAGGAGAGAGGGGTTGAGAGGTCCTGGGAGGAGGGGGCTGCCGTCAGCAGGCAAACTGGGAAGGAAGGAAGGAAGGAAGGAAGGAAGGAAGGAAGGAAGGAAGGAAGGAAGGAAGGAAGGAAGGAAGGAAGGAAGGAAGGAAAAAATGATATGCTTAATTCTCTACTTCCTTAAACAGATGATAATAGTATAATGATTGGGCCTCAGCTTGGACTGAAGAGTCAAACAGCAAACCCTAGGGAATGTAATTCAAGAATGACGGTAGATACTTGGTCCAATGTAAATAAATTACTAAAGAACTGTAGTGTACTTGGAGATCTGTAGATGTCTCACAGTATATAGTTGTGTGGTGAATTTAAGGTTTTGGTTGCTTCTGAAAAGTCTGCTGACTTTTAGACAACACTATGAAACACACACACACAGGGAGAGAGAGTCAGAGAGAGAGAGAGAGAGAGAGAGAGAGAGAGAGAGAGAGAGAGAGAGAGAGAGACTAGCAAATACATTTCTACTTTAGTGGAGGAAATAAACATATTTGGATTTTACTTTTTAGCTTTTTAACCTGAATTCAAAATAATAATTAGGTGGAGAAAAAGAATTTGTACAAAGGGCCAAGAATAAAGTGCAAAACACAAAACTGAAGGATTTGCTATCAGGATGACTGACCTTTTTATCTGCTTTCAGAAGGTTTCTTGTCCTTTAGAATGTTCTACTGATCTCCTCAGTCTGTTTGCCACTCTGGTCATCTTCACCCTGACACTGCAAGTACAGAACCTGATTATATTTACCAGTACCTGCAAAATGTAACTGTACCCCACACCTCCCAACTTTGTGTCTTTTGTTTGTTATTTCTGAAAGTCATAATTTTTTTTCATTTTAAGCCTTCATCTGCAGGAGTCCCATTGGAACATCCTGAGGATTGTCTTCACAACTGTTTATACATTGAAAACATTTTTAAAAGCAAAAATATTTTTACATATTCATTTTTTATTGTATAGTTTATGTGTTTACATTTCATATGTTGTCCCCTTCCTCCCCTCCCCCTCCCCCTGAATTCTGTGAAGATGTTCCCAGTCCCACCCACTCATTCCCACCTCAACGCCCTGGCATTCCCTTATACTGGGGCATTGAACCTTCCCAAGACCAAGGGCCTCTCCTCCCATATATGCCGGACAAGGTCATCCTCTGCTACATATGCTGCTAGAGCCATGGGTCCCTCCATGGGTACTCTTTGGTTGGTGGTTTAGTCCCTGGGAGTTCTGGGGAATCTGGTTGGTTGTTCTTTCTATGGTCTTGCAAATCCCTTCAGCTCCTTAAGTTCGCAAAAAATAATTTTAATAGCAAAATGTCTTATACGTGATCTTTGTTTAAAGAATATCATCCAAACTGTATAATCCTCAGAGTTCATAACACCGGGCTTTCATCTGCCTTCACTGCAAGTCTATGAGTACCGGACTGTTGGCTTTAGAATCGACCATACTGCATGGCAAGATGCACTGTGCTTGCATCCTGCAGCTTCCCTGGTCTGCTTGGGGTCCCAGATTCTTTTCCTCCTCTAATTATGCCCCTGTCAACATTATTTACACTTGGCCATCACTCCCAAATCTATTAGCTTGAAGAAATGACAAATTGATATATTCAATCATTTGATTTTTCTGAGGTCAACTAAATGCTTGTGAAACATTGAAAAAAATAAAAACCAAACAAACAAAATCCCATAAGCGTAAGTTTGACTTCACTGTTGGTCCAGGAACTGGATGCTGAGGATGAATTCTGCAGCACAGGACTGTCTTGCTTTACTTTTGGATTAACTCTTCCCAGGGTCTCCAATCTCACTTCATTAAGAAATGAATCGCATACATTTTTAATTGAACCGGATCTGTTACTTTTAGCTTCCACTCCTGTTTTAACAATTTCATTTTCTCTGATACTGAATTTGTTATCTTTTCCCAACCTTTTCCTCTCTGAAATGGATATTTGTTATTACAAATGTTTGGAAATGTCATATTAATTCCCATCCCCCTCCTTGTCTTTGCTGTTTTCTCCCCTACCTCTTCCTAAGCCTCGTCACCATTTTCTCCCTGAGGTATCTATGCTCCTCAGTTCTGTTAAACTTTCCTACCGTAACTTTTGATTGTTGCAGGATTATATGCATGTACATAGTAGCATTCGACATTTATGTGGAACATTAGGTTAAGTGGACATGTACATGTTCTTGCAAAAGCACTGTTGGGAGTCAAAAATAGATATTGAAAATGAAACAAATGACTGGAAATACAAAACAAATGAGTTTGTGGCTGTGAGCAATAAATTTTATTTATATAAATAGAATTCCCTCCAACTTTAGCCCAGGGTTTTAAATGTTATCTTGATTTTTGATCTACATGTACAACTTTCAAAAGGTAATGAAATACTTAAAATTGCAAATGATTTCCTTGTCCTATAGATTATCTATAAGTGCAGCATAGATGTGTGCTTTCAGGAACAAGAAATAGTCGATGGATGCACATCAGGATGTGAGCAGTGAGCATTAGTCTGCAATGCTGCTTCACTGCACAGAAATCTATTTAATCTGTGCTGTCTGAGAATGAGCAATTGGCAAGCCTCTCTCTCTCTCTCTCTCTCTCTCTCTCTCTCTCTCTCTGTGTGTGTGTGTGTGTGTGTGTGTGTGATATTTTTGTTTATATTTTGTTTTATATTTTTACATAACTGTGCTTGCTGTTTGGAGTGTTAGTCTGTTTCTGACTTTGACAGAACATAGCTCACAGACATCTATGTTGTTAAAGTACAGTTCCTTTCAGTTTCCAGGACATAGAATAAGATATGTGGAGACTTTCCTAAGGTGAGATCGGTATTTATTTTAGACTAAGTATACATAGTCACCACTAATATTCTGTCAGAACTGCACATTGCACTCCAAGTAACACAGGTAGGCACACACTTCCATGGACCTGCCTATGCATGTGTATGATATGAAACATTTTCTAAAACGCTAGTATTCAGGGCAGAGTGCTCACATTGAGAATGTTCGCGGAACAGACTTCTTAAATTAGATCTTTCTTACAGCAACCTAAATCAGGCCATTTCCCACTATTGCTTGGATTCCCTCTGCATGCAAATATAACATGCACCACGCATGGTTTCCAGGCTGTACATGTGGCGCAGCTTCTTTTTGCTAATGCACCTTGTGTTAATTTCTCCAAGCCTACTCTATACCAGCCTTCTGGCCTTCCTTCTCTAACTTGTAGAAATAAAAAAAAATAGTTATGCACAGTACTACTTTTTTCAGTTCCATGTTTCCAGGTATAGAATGGTGTCTTACACATGGTAGTCATCTACGCATATTTTGAAATAGGCACAAGAAGACAGGAAGAGCTTCAGGCTGATGGGAGAACTTGAGCACATGGTTTGTGGTGCAAAATTTGTGCTCAGTTTAGCAAAACTACAATAGCGTTATTTATAAGGAAGATATGCTGCATATTAAGGAGGAGAATAATGGTTACGTAGAATTGATGGAAGAACCTATGACAATAACATTCATGGTTAAGTCTAAATTATATTCCATCTTCTATACATGTCCACATATGTAAACTCACTGTACATGGGTCCTGTTGTTCTAGCTGAGTGACTGACAGCCAAGGGAGTAGGAAAACATAATTAGGAACAGGAAGAAAACAGTTTGATCTTCCAGTGACTCAAATACTTCTTGATCATAAGAGAGTTTTGTTTTGATTTTTATTTTTATGATTCAGCCTAGAACTTGAAGTTTTATTCACTTCTGACAATGGAAAATGTCCAGAATGACTAACTCAACAGTATCCCCAAGTAAGCAGTTGAGTAAAAACCAAATATCTTGGTGAAAATGAAAAACAATACATCTATAGTCAGACATATGCAAGTCGCAACCCCAGACAAGAAGGGAATGAGAGTGTATGTTTGACATAGTACTCAAGATGTGATCGACAACATGGCTCCTGTAGGACTCATTGCTTTGTATTTGGAGAAAGCCTTAGTTTCAAGTTCTTGCCAGTTTCATAACTGATTACTCATAAACATTCCAAATGTCAATTTGAACAATTATTTCATCCATATTCATAACTAATTTCTTTTTATTTTTAGAAGTATATGACTAATATCTCTAAGCTAGTCAAAAGATTGAGTAAAAAAAAAATAAGCACAAAAATAACACCAAAAACTGGGCACAGCTAGGGACAGATGTTTACCTTTCCCTTGCGTTCTTACCCATCTCAGTAGATTTCACCCGACATTTTGAAAAGCGATGTGGCTTCATTTTAAAATATTTTAGTGCAAGAGTACTTCCTTATTCTTTGACAATATTCTTAAGATTTTACTGTTGAATGTTCCTTTAGAAACTTGTTTAAACTATGTAGTCAATTTCTGCCAAGTTGGAACTTCTCGATCCACAGTTCTGTAGGGAGGTTTATGAAGACTCAGGCAGAAAATAAAACTTACAGGTCTCAGGAAGCTTGTGAAACTTACAAGATTCACAAAGTAATCCCTAAGGTTGCACAAGTAGAATCAATTGCCTAGGAAAGGTGATTATCTGACAAGCAGTCTCCTAATTAAATCAATAATTCTAAGCCAGTGTAATTGATTTTGTTTCCTCATGTTTAATTCTATCTTCTAAGAAACAAAGTCTGATTCCATCATTGTTTTCTGATGCTTACAACATTGTTGGTCACATGTAATGCTATCAGCTAGAAATCTTGAAAGCATTGATGTTTTGTAAGTAATGAGTTTTGCATCTATTCACTTATTGGCTTTAGAAAATTCCCAAAGCAAGTTCATATTATAAATACATTTATGAATGTTAGTATTATCAACAGCCTCATTTTGTTTATGAAATATCTGGCAGAAATAGTTCTAGATTGTATACATGTTAAAGCTCAATTCCAGGCTCTTGAGATATACAGTAATTCCTTTTCTCTGCATTTTTATATATTCTTATCCCCCATATACTGCGGACACAGTAGTTGAAGTGTCATTATGAGGTTTTAGAGTAAGAGAAATCTTAACTTTGTTTTATGATGAACTTTTTAACATTTTTTTTTTTTTTTTTTGGAGCTGGGGACCGAACCCAGGGCCTTGCGCTTGCTAGGCAAGTGCTCTACCACTGAGCTAAATCCCCAACCCCTATGATGAACTTTTTAATAATGATTCTACTTGATTATTAGTTAGTATTGATATTCTTTTTTGTGCTTAATTTTAAAATTACTTTTATTAGAATAATGTACACTTTAGGAAAAATGTAGCAAGCATATTTAGGGATCATTTTCATCAATGTTTTCAAGTCTCTAATATGGGGATCATAGGACATACATAATGGATTACCCATAAATAAATGACTGGGCAAATGAGTTGTGATACCCTGCATAAGATAAAGTATTTTAGTTAATTGTAAAATGCATATCTATCTATCTTTATATATCTGCATATACATATATACATATACATATATACATAGAAAGATAATTAAATCCAAAGCGTTCTTTTCAAAGTTAATGAACTATTCGGATAGCAACTTTATTTTTGTGAAGAACTGATTATTTCCTACTAAATCTCAAGGAAAGGACTTTAGCTTTCATCAACAGAATAGGGTAATATGAGTAGTATATGCATAGATTAAAATTAATAATTACTCTTTCCCATCTGTGAGGAATACCATTGTTTTTGCAGTTAGTATTAGCTCATGGCCAGTGACTATAATTAGTATTTTGAAACCTCTCCTTGGAAAGAATAAATGGCTGATTGCCATATCTAAAAACTCCTCTTCTGGTACTGGCTTGCCAATCCTCCTGTCTGTGACAACTTAATCAATCTAGTTTCTAGTTCAATCCCAGTTTTAAAATAGGAAGAAACATATATGGACACCATACAAAAGTATGAATTTCTCCACCGTGTAGTAATTGTGGTGTCCTTCAGGGACTCTTAGGTATCTCACTTAGGTAATGCTCAGACATTAAAGAATGGGAAAGGAAAGTAAGGAACTTGATCCAGTTTGTTTTTTGTTTTTTGTTTTTTTTTTTTTTTATTTTTCAAGTCTTTTGGACCTCTACTATCTTTCTCAACCACATTTTATAATCTAGTTGTTGTAGTAACTATTAACTTAACTTATTCACTGTTAATTATAATTGAGAATTAAACTGTTTTCATCACTTACTTGCTTTACCTTTAAATATCTTCCACATGTTACAGGCAAAAAGGTCAAGAAATGTACCACATAATGACTGTTACTTGAATGATCTCCAGCATATGGTGCCTAGCTAAATATTGTAAAGTCATGCTTCAGACTGGTTTCGTCCAGCTAAGCAACCACACTGAATCTTGGGAGAGGCATTCCTTTGGAAGTGGTAAGTGCAGAAAGTCAAGGAGGTGAGCATGGTATTAGAGGGAAATTTCAATTTTTGTTTTGCTTCTCTCCCCAACTGTATCTATTCTTTAGTGGTCGCTCTGCTAATCAGCATAAGTTCATGGCCAGCATTGTCTACAGAAAAACCCTCCTCCTTAAAAACAAGCATGAGTTCCCCCCAAATGCTTCTGACTGCCTCTTACCTTCTGTTTTTGCGGGAGTCCGAACTGGAGTCATCATCCTAGCTCCTTTGTGAAGCAGATG
Organism: Rattus norvegicus; assembly: GCF_021556685.1. Classification (NCBI taxonomy): domain Eukaryota; kingdom Metazoa; phylum Chordata; class Mammalia; order Rodentia; family Muridae; genus Rattus; species Rattus norvegicus. The sequence goes on from NC_141550.1 coordinate 76,801,046, forward strand.
GTGTTGCTAGAGCTCATTCATAATGGTTGGAGGTTGATAGCTAACCATGGCTTCTCTGCTATGTGGCAGGCATGAGACTGATCAGCAGTTACAATCCTTTGCACTCACCAACTGCTCAAGTGTTTAGCTTGTGAGATCTCTTGCCTCAAAGAAAAAGGTCCTAACAATGGAAGATTGACACTTTCTCAGGGGTTGGGGATTTAGCTCAGTGGTAGAGCGCTTGCCTAGGAAGCGCAAGGCCCTGGGTTCGGTCCCCAGCTCCGGAAAAAAAAAAAAAAACAAAAAAACAAACAAAAAAAAAAGACACTTTCTCATTATACTCAAGGGCTAAGCCTTTCAACTTGCTTGGCACTGTTAGTTAACTGAGTTTATGCTTTTAAAACAATTTGAAAGCAACCCTCTTTTCAAGTAAAATCTTCATAAAATCATGCATCATTCCGGGAACCATAAATGAAATGCAAATGTACAGTTGCATTGGGCTTCACTCTGAGCAGAAAATAGCTTACTGGTTTGAATATCTTGACTCCTTAGGGGTTGTATAAATGCACAATCTGTTTCTGTCAATTCCTTATGTCCTAGATTGCTATACATGTTAGTTATTCAATTTGATTCATTTTATGTTTTCACAGTTTATCTAAATATACGTTGACATACAGCAAGCTAAACATTTAAAAAGAACATTTTGCTCATTTTCGACACATGTCTACTCTTGAGAGTCATTAATCACACAGAGAATGCAATCTATCTACATAGATATTATTCTCATACTCTCCATACTACCTGTCCCCATCACCTCTGATACCCAAACAACCACTAAATTTTTTACACCATTTGTTGAAAAGTTACACTATAAATACTGTTTAGCCTGACTTCCTCAGCATTATTATTTAAAGATTCATTTGTACTAGTGGCATTTATCTCTTGTAATTCTTTAGAAAAAATCAATTGCATGCGTGTACTCTTGTCTATCTGTTAACCAAAACTGAGCGTTTGGGTTATTTTTCATTTTTAAATGTAACAAATAAAGCTACACGATCACATGAGTTATTTGATGCAAACACATGCTTTCATCGCTTTTCAGCAAGTACACAGATGTGGGCGCTTTGATCATACACTGGGTTCATGGGTAATGCTTTAAGGCAAATGAGCAGTTTAGTAGTCATCTTTTCAATGTAGAGTTATTCCACATTGTCCTAATTTCTTTTCTACGGCTGAGATAAGGTAGCCGGACAAAAGTAACTTAAGGGAGAAAGGGTTTATTTAGCTCCTGTTTCCGGGTTACTGCAGAGCAGTCACAGTGGCAGAAGCTTAAGAAAGCTGGTCACAATATACTGGAGTCAGAAGAAAATTGTAGTGATGGCATGCAAGTCATGTTAGTATCCAGCTTGCTTTATATAGTCTTGGATCTTCTGCCTAGGGAATGGTTTCACACAAACTTAAGATAAATTTTTGGAAGACATCGTAAATTTGTACGAGCTAGTTAGTGCTGATAAAACATGTTGCAGCTATGGATATCCAGTATGAGTTAGCCTATCATGGGTGCTACTACATTTTCAGAGAAACTCAAATAAGCACCGACGAAATCTGTGTTTGGTAGGATGATTCTTTTGTGTGATTCTGTTTAAATAGTCTTTATCAGATTTGTGCCTACTTCTGTGTAGCCTATACCACTTTTATTCGTCTGCCTATTCCCACTTGTGTGAAATTTATGTTAGACAGTGTGGTAGAAACATCCATCCTTCCAACTGAATAACTGCTCTTTTCTTATCTTCTTGTTGTGAGGCAGACATTGTTGGATTACTTGAAACATAGCCTGTAAGCCAGTCAAGTAAACCCTTTAGTGTTTTAAGTCTTTCAGTTCTGTCCATTTAATAAACTGTGAATACCGCATAAGTCTTTCAATGTTTACAGTCACTATGTATTTTAATTGTCATAAATAATATTCAATAAGAATTTGTATTGCATGTTAATATTTAAGACATTTATTTTTTTAAAGTCTAACTCTATGGATACAAATACAAATCTAAAAGCACATACATTTTGTTCATTTGATGGCCAGGAGTCCTAGACACTGAGTCTGAAAGGATGACTTAGATAGCAGTACCCAATTAGCAGCCAGATTCTTTACTTGAAAAAGAAATCAATGTTAAGAAGACTATGACTTGAAGTGGGGAGGACATGCACAGGGCCCCCACTCACTCAGTGGTATAAGGGTAAGGCTTGTGGGAGGGGGTGAGTAGGAGAGGGCAGTGAGTATAGTATAAAGTGAATATGTAAAAAATAAATAAACAAACAAATACATAAGAAGACTGTGACTCAAAGAGGAAATGAAACAACTAATAGCGAAATTTATTCTTATCAGTCTAAATGTTTCTGGGGAACTGTCTTTAACTATATTAAAACAAGTCATAGTTTATTCAAAGATTTTTGCAGTGGATTCATTTGAAGATTTCTTCATATTCTTTCTTTTTGATTTATAGCATTTAGAAAAATTACCAACATTTTATTGGAATTTAATGTTATATGTTTTTAGATGGGAAAGACATCAGCATTTTATAGCACTTTATCTTAATAATACAAAAATGGAGCAATCAGTGTGTCCATGTTTATTGATGATGTCCAGCAGTACATCTGTCATCTGGAGTGCGGTTATCAGTATTAGAAACCGTGACTTCAGTCATGTAATGCCTTTGAAGTCTGTAAAATATGGAAGTGAGAACTATTCATTCACATCTCCTGTAGATTACAAACCTCCATGACACAAGTAGGCAAAACCCCCAAATTTCATTCTTGTCATCAACTTAATTGGTAGAGTTTAATAATAACTTCATAAACCTAACAGAAAAATGTTATTTGTTTAACATAAGAAAAGTGTCATGATAGATATTAATAATCATTCTATTACATTCTGTAATCAAAAGAAATAAAACAATGACTATATCTCAGTAATACATTTTTTAGTAATGTTTTTAGTTTGGCAACAGAAAACATTTGTTCTTAATGGAAATTTATGCAGTTTACATAAGTCCTAATATTTAAGGATATAACTACTCTTTGGATATGTGAGAAATTTTACTCATTCACCTTCCTATTACTAAAATAATTTTCATTAAGTCATTTTTGGGAAGTACAAATATTTGAAGAAACAATTTGAATACAACCAGATGTCATTCTCTTTAATGGTTTTGAAAGGAAGTGAGCTCTGACCAAAATGGTTAGAAAATTTCAAAAAAGCCAAAAATCATACAATGGAAAAAAGAAAGTATCTTCAACAAATGGTGCTGGTATAACTGTATGTCTGCAGGTAGAACAATGCAAATAGGCCCATATCTATCACTCAAGTCCAATCTGCTCAGAGACTTCAACAAAAACTAGATAAACTAAAACTAATAAAAAGGAGACTGAGGAATAGCCTTAAAGGCATTGCTATATAAGACAATTTCCTGAACAGAACACCAATGGTTCAGGCACTAAGACCAACAATGACTAAACAGTATCTCATGAAACAGAAAAGCTTCTGTAAGGTAAAGGACATTGTCAATAGGAGAAAATGCAGCCTACAGAAGGGGAAAAGATCTTCACCCACCCTACACCCAAGAGAGGACTAATACCCAAAGTACATAAAGAACTCAAGAAATTGGACACCAATAAACCAAAGAACACCAAAAAAGGGGGGTACAGAATTAAATAGCAATTTCTCAAAAGAGGAATCTCTAGAGGCTGAGAAGCACTTAAAGAAATGTTCAATGCCATTAATCCTCAGGGAAATGCAAATCAAAACAACTCCAAGATACCAGCTTACTGCATTAAAATGGCTAAGATCAAAAACTCAAGTGACTGAACATTCTAGAGAATATGTGGAGCAAAAGGAAGGCTCCTCCTGCTAGGGGGCAGCCCCAGGGATGGGGTTGGGGGTGTCTTTTTTCTTGTTGGTTCTTCTTGAGGCAGCAGAGGGGGAAGAGTTTTGGCAGAGAGTAAGACTTGATCTTATGAGATATTTAGGCTTGTTGTATAATAATAAGAATTTTACTTATCTAAGTCTAAGTTCCTATGCTACTATAGCTAACCTGCCTTCTGTGGTCCTCTGAGGCCAGAAACTGCAATTTCTGGCACTTATCACCTCATCCTAAAACAGCAGGAGGTTAAGGATTAATTGCTAGAGCCTTTTCTCTTTTGTCCAGATGTTTCTTGCTTGTTGGGCTAGGGGAAATTTGGAGCAATAAAATTCTATTGAACCAAGAGAAGAGAATAACACTTGTAGAAAGAAAAACGTTTACATAGGCAATATGCATAAACACACATAAATTCATATACAGATTCATGAATGTGCATTTATACATTTCCACTTACAGAAGTTGGATCCAGCTTTATACATTCTCACAATTACATTCTTACACTCATGTGCATACAGTCCCACAATTATATACTTACACACACAACTTACATATGCATATAGAGCAAAAAACCAGCACTGGTGCAGAAAGAACTCATTCACTCTGGGTGAAAAATGAGCTCCAATCTTTATTGCATAGAGAAAGAAAAAGCTTCTATCCTTTAAAGGCTAAATGAATTAAACCCAAGCTTGTAAAAAGAAAGCTTTGTTCCTTAAATAAGACTAAGCCTGCCTTGTTATTAAGAAAAGACCTGTTCTGTCCCATGGTAAGGAGAAGACTGCCTGCTTCTTCTGCTCTCTGCAGCTTTTTCTTTTTCCTCTTTCCCTCTGCATTCTGCACCTTGCTTGCTCTTAGTATTTTATGTTACCTATAGTCTCTAAGTTATTCCACTCTGCATTCTCCTTCTAATGTTGCTCTCTCCTCCTGCTCTGATGTCACAATAATGCTCTAACTCTCAATGCGTTTTCTCCCAATGTTATACCTAAACTTCTATGTTTTTCTTGAGTTCAGTTCTGTCTAAAAACTGTTCTGTCTAAAAACTTCTCCTCAGCTTAGTTTCTCTCTCAGCTCAGTTCTTCTCAGCTCAGTTCTGACTCTTTTGTCCTCAGTACTTAAACATCTTTCAGAATACATAATCACATGTTAAGTTCACGTCAAGTCTACACAAAAAAGTCAAATCATAAATTGAAATGGAAGTTTACAACAGAGAATTTTACATGCATATCCATTAAGAGTAATTATCTGGTTAAACATCCATCACTTGTCTCAGCTTCATAGGTTCACTGAAGGTTTAAAAAAATAACTAAGTTATTAGTGAAGTTTTGTATAGATAAACCCAGTCAATATTTTATCTTCTGTCCTAGCACCTGTAATAAATCATTAGTTCCCTTTTATGACCTTTTGTAAATTATTTTACAACATCTTGGAATGTGTTCTGAGTAGGAGAAAGACTGGTTACCATCTAAGAGCAATAAACTGGTAACACTTGGGAGATTGGCATAGTTCTCATTGTCGTATTGACTATCAGAAAAGAACCTAATAGCAGTTCCACTATAAAAAAAGTTACTAATCACTATATAATTTTAGTGATTCTTACAGGATCATCATTAAGATTTAAGAAGTCATCTATATGTCTATATAGCATCACTACAAGACAGTACATCTTTGTAGATCTGCAGAGATCTGCTCCAAAGGGGTGGATTAACACCTTGTTATTGTTGTATATGTTTAATAATCACAGGAAAAGAATATTAATAGCAAGAATCTTTCCTAAAATAAATTCTTTTATGGCCTTGCCCAATAAGAGTGAACTTGTCTCAGATTATAGAATAATCTGAAGCAGACGATCTCAGGAAGATCACCTCTAGTTCTTAGTTTGTCCTATTATGGCTCCTGATACCCTCCATTGTTTCTGGTGGGCGTGAAAACTTGTATAACCACTCTGGAAATCAATTTTCAGAAAATTTGCAGTAGTTTTACCTCAAGACCCAGCTATACCATTCCTGTGCATATACCCAAAAGATGCTCCACTGTACTACAAAGACACGTGCTCAACTATGTTCATAGCAGCTGTGTTCATAATAGTCAGGAAGGGAAATAATTTAGATGCCCCTCAACCAAAGAATGGATTAGAAAAAATGTGATGCACTTATACAATGGGATACTATTCAGCTACTAAATCAAGGACATCATGACATTTACAGACAAATGGATGGAACTAAAAATATATCTTCCTAAGAGAGATGACCCAGGAAGATATGCATGGTAGATACTCACTTCTAAGTGGATTTAGCCATAAGATAAAAGAGAACCATGTTACAATCCACAAACCCAATGAAGTTAAGTATCAAAGAGGGCCCAAGAAGGGATACTATAATCTCACTCAGAAGGGGAAATAATATGGACATCAGAGGTAGATGGAGGGAGGAGGGAACTGTGTGGGAGAGAAGGTAGAGAGGAGAAATGGGTTGGCGATAGGTGAGGGGAGAGTAGGGTTTGGGGGAGAAGGCTGTCAGAAAGAACAAGAATCCATAGGGGTGAAATCTCTGGAACTAGCCAACGACCATGGAGTGGGAGGCTTTCCATAGTCTATAGAGGTGACCCGAGGTGAGACTCCTAGCAGCACAGTATGGAACCAGAACTAGCCACCTCCTGTAGCTAGGAGGGACATCCAGTGGAGTAAAGGAGAAACCAGCTGTAATAATTTGAATAGGTTTAACCCTCATAGACTCATGTGTTTGAATATGCTTGGCCCAGGAAGTGGCACTATTATGCTTTGTTGATGTAGTTGTGGCTGTGTTAGAGGAAGTCTTTCATTCTATGCATAGACTTTGAGACCCTCTTCCTAGTTGCCTGGATGACAGTCTTTCCTGGCTGCATACTTATAAGATGCAGAATGCTCAGCTCCTCCAGCACCATGCCTGACTAGACAATGCCATGCTTCCTGCCATGATGCTAATGGATTGAACCTCAGAACCTGTAAGCCAGCCCCAATTAAACGTTGTCACTTTTTAGAATTGCCTTCCCCGTGGTGTCTCTTCTCAGCAATGGAAACCCTAACTAAGACACAGCTGATACCAGGGGCTGGGGTATTGTGGGGATAGGCCTAACCATACTTTTGTTTGGAGGAATATAGATTTAGGGACTTTGGTTTAGAAAGCAGTAGAATGCTTTAAGGGGAGCTTAATAGCACATCCTAATAGGGATATGGAAGACATCGGAGCTGAGGGTGATTTGAACTGTGCAGACCTAGCTCAAGAGATTTCAGAGAAGAGAAATTTTAATATATGGCTAAGAGACAATTCTTATAAGAGTCTGCCTGAGGCAAAGGTGAGGAGATTCAGATTAATAGCCTTGAGAAAGGAGATCTCAAAAACCAAACCAAACAAAACAAAAGAAACAGTATAGACTTTGTCCTCTGGTTTACTCTCACAAAGAACATTTTGATCAAGTATCACAAGCTTAGAAAGGGAAAATATAAAATGTATGGTTCAAGTATTAAATGGAAACCAGAAATTGGAATGGAGTTGAAGTCTGTGTTCCAGGAGATAAACAGATTAACGGAGTGGTGTGCCCTTGGGCCAAGATCCCACCCATCTAAGCTTACTGTTTATGCCTTTGTAGTGAACAAGGGATAGTTATATCTAGCCATAATTATTACCTGGTTACTGTTTTCTACTTTTCTTCTTGAATAAACTACAATTCAGAAATGGAGGGTACATCTGTAATCTAAATCTTGTGGCTGGAAGACACAGGCTTTTGATCCAGATCTTGAGGAACAGTGGCAATGAAAAGCTTTTGCCTAGGCATTGTGGTACACACCTTTAATCCCAGGATATAGAGGCAAGAAGATCTCTGAATCCCAGACTGACTTGTATAGAGAAAGTTCCAAGTAGAGAAAAGCTTAAACCCAGACTTGGTTGACCACACCTTTAATCCCAACACTGAGGAGATAGGCATGGATATCACGGAGTTCAAAGTCAAAGAAAGTTCTAGGTTATTCAAGCTTAGGCAGAGAATGTATTCACTGAAAATAGAAAACTGGCAATAATGTAATAGAATGGGTGAGGGAAGAGGTTTCTAGCCCCAGCAAGCAGCAGAACTAAGCAGCTTTGGCCATGTGGCTCTAGCTTTAGAGTCAAGAGGAGAAGGAGGTTACTGGGACAATTGATGCTGGTTGGCTGGAGCTAAGAAATTACACGTGATTAAGAAGAGACCAGAATCACTGTGGTGAAAGCTTCTGGGAAATGTTTTCTAAGAGCAGAAAGCAACTGTGTTCCAAAGACAGTCACAGTTGTACCTCATGCCTCAGTATGATTTGGTAGTGTTTAAGAATCACCCAGGTGGTTTTGAAGGTATGAAGGGGTCATGGACAGCAGTTGAGGCTCGACACTCAGAGAGGTCATGGAAGGTCATTGGTAAAGGTGCAACCTCAGTTGCAGTTGACAGTCTAGGATTAAAGGTGTCAGGCAAAGAAGTTGAGGCTTGATCCCATGAAAGTAGCCTATGAGAAGCTATGAGGGGAGGACCCCAGTGAATTAAAGAAGCCAATACCATGGGATGACCCCCAAGAGCAGCAAAAGCACTGGAGCAGATCAACCAGAGCCTAGAGTACTACAGAGGGCAGAGTTGGAGAAGTGACACCCGAGTCCTTTCGAGGAGCCCAGAAAATCATATGTGGATTCTAGATATTGGGTCAAGAAGCTGTGAAGTTGAAGTTGCCTTGAAGACCCCAGGGTGTTAGAGATGACAGAGTTGTGGGATACACTGAAGAAAGCTGTTAACAGGGAGTGAAACAGCTCAAGAGAAATAAGTTTGTTGCAGTCAACAAAGATGAAAGGAATTGGAGATCTAAAGAGCGCTTTCATATCTGATATGGAGATGGAGAGTTTTGAGTTTGCCCAGCTGGATTTTGGTCTTAATTTGATCCAGTATTTCCTCAATATGACATTTTGGAATGCTAATGTATATCCTGTGATGTTGGAAGTATGTGATCTGTGTTTTGATTTTTTGTTTTATAGGAGGGTTACAACTAAGTGATTCGATGAATCTCAGAGGAGACTTTAAACTTTGGAGTTTTAACATTGTTGAGACAGCTATAGACTATGGGAACTTTTGAAGTTGGCTTAAATGCATTTTTCATTATGCTATGGCTGGCTATGATCCCCATAGCCTCCTATTTTTAAACAATCCTATTAGGGCCAAGGAGTGGAATGTCATGGTTTGAATAGGTTTGACCCCCGTAGACTCATGTGATTGAACATGCTTGGTGCAGGGATTGGCATTATTAGGAGGTATGGCCTTCTTTGAGTAGGTGTGCCCTTGTTGGAGGAAGTGTGACATTGTGGGGGTGGGCTTTGAGACCTTCCTCCTAGCTGCCTGGAAGACAATCTCTCCTGGTTGCAGTCTTATCAAGATGTAGAACTCTCAGCTCCTCCAGTGCCATGCCTTCCTGGATGATTCTATGCTTCCAGCAATAATGATAATGGATTGGACCTCTGAACATATAAGCCAGCGCCAATTAAATGTGGACCTTTATGAGAGTTGCCTTGGTCATGGTGTCTCTACTCAACAATAGAAGCCTTAGACACCAACCCACCCATAAATCTTTCGACCCAAAAGTTGTCCTCTCTACAAGTTATGCAGCAATAAAAATGGAGCAGAGATGGAGGGAATGGCAAACCAAAGACTGGCCCCACTTGAGACCCACTCCATGGCAGAGAGCCAAGTCCTGACACTATTAATGGTACTTTTCTATACTATCAAACAGGAGCCTATTATAATTGTTTTCTGAGAGGCTTCATCCAGCCGCTAATGGAAACAGATGCAGAGACCCACAGACAAACAGGCAAATCTTAGTATGATAGTTTGTATATGCTTGGCCCAGGAAGTGGCACTATTAGGAGGTGTGACCTTGTTGCAGTAGGTGTGTCTTTGTTGGAGGAGGTGTATCACTGTGAGTGTGGACTTTAAGACCCTCCTCCTAGAGGCAGGAAGACAGTCTTTTAGCTACCTTTAGATGAAAAGAACTCTTAGCTCCTCCTGCACCATGCCTGACTGGACACTGCCATGCTCCCACCATGATGATAATGGACTGAACCTCTGAACCTGTAAGCCAGCCCCAATTTAGTGTTGCCATTATGAGACTTGCCTTGGTAGTGGTGTTTGTTCACAGCAATAAAACGCTAAGTAAAATACTTGGGGAGTTTCTGGTAAAGAAGCGGGAAAGATTGAGGGAGCTGGAGGTGTCAAGGATACCAGGAGGAGACCTACAGAGTTAACTAACTTGGCCAAATGGGGGTTCACAAAGACTCACCCACCAACCAAGGAGCATGCATGAGCTAGCCCTGGGCCCCCTATATATATGTAGCAGATGAGCAGCTTGGACTTCATATGGATTTCCCAACAATTGAAGTGGTGACAGTCTCTTATGTTGTCTACTTTTGGATCACTCTCCCCTAGCTGGGATGCCTTGTCTGCCCTCAGTGGGAGAGGATATTCTTAGTTCTGCTGCAACTTGACGTGCCAGGGTGGGTTGGTACCCATGGCGGGAGGCATCTTCATCTCTGAAGAGAAGAGAAGAGGGAAATCAGGAGAGGGTATGTAAGGATGGTACTTGGAGGAGAGGAAAGAAGGTTGTGATTATGAAATGAAGTGAATAAATAAATCACTTAGTGAAAAAAAGGCAGTGGCCATAGATAAAAACCAAACTAGCACCATGAGATCCTTGTTCCGTTAAATAAGTCAACCTCCAAAAGATCTTCGTGTTAGCACTTCACCCATGAGACAGTTTTTGTAGTATGTTCTTGGAATATTAGAATGTATTTTATAAAATATTTTTGCAAAATCATGAAAGAAAGGTAACCTAAACTTTTATTTATAAAATGTTTGTATAATATACTAGGTGTACAGAACCCTTGCTTTGGTGTCAAGTGCAAAATAGTAAATAACTCAAAAAAATGACATTATTAACCCACTGAAGGAAATTTTGTGTATAGATGTAAGTGATAATACATAAGAGTATTAATGTGATTTCAATTAACTTCATTATCACCAAAAATTTTACTATTCTCTTTGGGGTTATTCACAATTAGATGAATCATTTTTTGTCATTGGAACCAAAATCTTAAGTGACTTCTCTTCTCATTTGCAATAAACATATATATTCTTTGAGATGATAATTAGATGCCTTACATAGAATGTACTGAAGGGATTCTGTATCAGCTACTGAGAGATGATTATTTAAACTTATATCAAACATTTTAAATTGGAGAGCTACTAAGTAATTTAAAATTTCTCAAGATTATGTTTCTGAGAGAGCTAAAATGTACTTGAGATAAAACATTTATATTCTAAGTAACAGTCTTTAACAAGTATTGATCTTTCTCTTCATAGTGATATAGGATAATAATCTTGTCAGATAAAAATATGTTAGTATCATGTAGATAAATTTAAAAAATGTTCACTATATTATATTGTTATGTGTATGCACAAATATATCACACAGGTATAAAATAAGAGTAAAAGTGAGAGAAAGTATCAGTAGGAACTACTAGGTGGGGGATGAAGGAGATGCCACAGGGGTGGTTATGATCCAAGTACATGATAGATTTATATCAAAATATCTTTATGAACATCATCATTGTGCACAATGCATACATTCCAACTATTCTTGCCATTAAGTGATATCCTTCTTTCTCAAAAACAAACATGAAACAAATTTAAGAATACTCACAGAGAATAATCTATAGACAGTATGTGGAATAAAACATGTAGTTAGAGTTATCACAAAGAGCAATTTTATAACCATGAGAGACCAGTCTATTGACATCATCAGAGTTTTCTCTTCTCTCTCCATTTTTAGATCTATCACCTTGTTGGATGTAGTGTATCATTTCATGTTCAACTTGTTGTATAATTATACTGATGATTGAAATTTAATGTACTCATCTAGGTATCATTATAAACAGTGTACCATGAACTTTCTTAAACATGCCTGCCCCTTAGAATATAGATACTTATAATTCTGTGACAAGAACTGGGAATTGACTTAATAAGTATTAGTCAGTCTACATTTTAACATGTAGAATAATGCCAAATGATGTTCTAAAATCCATCCGCACAATGTATGAGACTGTTCAAAGAAGTTGCTAGCTAGATTTTAATTTATTATTTATTTGTTTGTTTAGCCATTTAGTGTGTGTGTGTGTGTGTGTGTGTGTGTGTGTGTGTGTGTGTGTGTGTGTGTGTGTGTTTTGGGTGTAGGTCAATAGGCAATTTGGTTCTCTCTTCTCACCCATGTGGTCCTGGAGATCAAACTCAAATTATCCAGTCTAGCGGCCAGTGTCTTTACCTACAGAGCTATCTCCTTGGCGATCTAGTTTCATTTTAGAAACGAGAAGACCGAAATACATAAATTTCAGCTAGCAGTTTTCTATGTTTTGTTCTTTTAGCTACCTTGTTATGGTATAATCTGGTGGAATTCAGTACTTCTCAGGGTTAAGAAACCAAGCTCAGAAACATGAATATAAAGTATTTGAACTCTGGCATTTCCTAAATGGACTTGATGAATCTTTGGTCTCCACAATAGACTTATTGTGGTGTAGGGAGATTTTAATTTTTATGTTTGTATATCTGTGAATGTAATGCTGTTATATATATATATATATATATATATATGTGTGTGTGTGTGTGTGTGTGTGTGTGTGTTATTTATACACACACTATATCTCTATATCTGTATCTATCTCTCTATCTCTATATACCTTTCTCTATCTCTATCTATATATTTATCTATCTGTACATTTCAAATTGAAAGGCATCTCTTCTCTTTTGGCTATTTTTGTGTTGTACTACTCAATTTCCAGTTAAAATCAGGTGGAACATTATGTGTGTGCACTGTAGTGTACGATTGACAACTTGAAATGGACTGAGGGGCTAGATCCATGGATGGAGTACTTACTTACCCAAAATACAAAGTCCTGGTCTTATCCTCAATACCTCAATACTAAAAACCAAAAAGTTATATTAAGTTTGGAAGCTATAAATCACATACATGCACACATAACACATACACACACACACACACACACACACACACACACACACACACCCCACATAGGGAAAGAAGACAATATTTGGTACAACTCTGTATATCAGTAATTATAAAAACTAAGACAATGTTTGTGCGATATACCTCTGTATATCAATCAATACCTATAAAAAAAGAAGACAAATGTTTGGTACAGCTCTGTGCATCGATAACTATATTTGCATATACATGTTTGTTTCCAAATTAATTCAGCATTTTCTGAATTAACAGTGGTCTTTCCAAAATATGCTTATTAAATGTAAGGAAATCTTTATTTAGCATGTCACTTAACTTATAGTGTTTGAAGTCCTCGATTGGGAACTTATAATGTCTTAACTACATGTTTTCAGTTGTGAGGCGTCCTCGTCTCTCGGACCTGTCCCATGAGGCTCTTGGTGCTGTACGTCGGCAGCCATTGCAACACCCAATTACCAAGGGTATCATTCATGTACAGAAGCAGCAGTTTACACTCTCGCATGCTGCTACGTTATGCCATTTGCTAGATAAGGTAAACACATGCTTCCTCCTTAGCTCAATGTGTGACGGGTTAATTGGATTGTAACCCCAGTGCAGGTGGGAGAGCGTCTGAGATTCCAAATGAAACATCAACTTGCCTTTGATGGCAGAGGGGGGCAAAGAGATTTCTTTTGTACAATGCATTTCAATACCACAATTTGAAGAGTGTAGCATTTGACCCGAAAGTTAGCCATCTTCTTTCAAGATTAGTTACAGAGGTTTTAAGAGATCCATTTATTTGTATATTACTCAGTTTAAAACATTGAATTAACACTGGAAATAAAGTATTTTCTTCTGGTTAACATTTTATTTTAATTCTGCAATATTGGACATGTTACTTTGAATGTAAATGACCTTGCGGAAAAAGCCAGGATCAGGCTTTGTTTCCAGAGTTCAGCATGGTGGCTATCATTTGGGTAGAAAAATCAAATCAGCGTGTGTTACAAAACCACAAAAATCACTCTGCTCAGTCATTCTTCGCTCACTCAAACTTCTTCCCCTCAGGCTAAGTGTCAGTCACACTTCCAGCTTGCAGAGCTCTGAATAATTCATAGGGCTTCCATTGAGCCTTTCACCAAGGATTGATAGTAATGCCACTAATGAAATGTCCTGGCCAGCTGTGGCTAAACTACTCCACATTGCCTGTGTTTATCTAGTCAACTTCTCCAATAAATCTGAGACCGTGCTATAACTCTAACAGGTGCACATAGGAACCTACATTATAGTTCTAAGTAAGGGTGGCTAAAGCACCAACCAGGGGACAAGATAATTTAATAAGCATAGATGGAAAACAGCCTCTAAATATAAACTGATACTTTTTTTTTTAAATTTGGATCAAGTTCTTTATGTCTTACAAGTGCTGAAGGATGCTGGCTACTAATTATTCCAAGTTTCAGCTTATTATGAATGAGACATAGATGTCTGATTTATTATCTGTTTCCTATGTTTTTATGAGGCTTGTTAGCAGAACTCTATTATATCTGACTGACTCCCTGATGTCAAGAAGCCATTCTTGATAAAATATTTAATATAAAAATGAGCCAACAAATCATTGAAATGGCTCTGCTAAACAGGAAGAGCAGAGCGAGCTATGAAATACAGTTTACAGCACAATTAACAATATTATTGCAATTTCCAAACAACTCTTTAAGCACCATATAGAGGAGCTGCCTGTGAGGGAAGCAATAACCCGCAGTAGCTCTTTAATGTTTTCTTCTGCGCCAACATGTCCCCTCAGTTTCCACATCAATGCTAGTTGGTTATTTTTTTTAGATTAAGGATTGCATATGGCCAGTTTGAAATGGTATTATTCCAATGATGATTCCTCTGTGAGTCCTGCCTAATGTACCCTCAAGGAAAAGAGTTAATATTTACCAGTCTTGCTAAAGACAGTTTTATTCATTTTTGTTTGTTTGTTTGGGACAGTCTTCAATCATGACCAGATAACCATGTAAAGATCAAGGAGTACACATTCTGGTTTTTATTTTAATATTTTTTTTTAGTTTTAAAATACAACTCTGGCTGGTTTTCTCTGGCTGAGGTATAACAAATTTCCAAGTCAGATGAGCTGTGTTGGAAGAGGGCTTCCTACAACCATAAGTTATGGCACAGAGAGGATACATGTCCCCCACTTTTCTCAGGAGACAGATGGGTCCACTCCTGGGAGTAACAGTAGCAGCTAGAGAAGGCATCTTGTAATCATTGGCCGCAGCAGTAATTAGTGAAACTGCCAGGGGTCAACTCTGGAAGCTTTTTGAAGACATCATTGACATTCCCTTGTTGCTGCTGACATGGACCCTGCCCTCTGGCAGGCCTGCGGAACACTTTCAAGCCTTTTCCTTCACAGCAATATAGAAACGGGCGCCCTTGCCAGCCAATCTTATAGTGAGCCCCCATTGGGGTGCAAATCTCAATGGTTCACTGGGTAAGTTCAGGACTAAGGTGCTCATTTTCACTGTGGATAGAGTCCACCCAGAGTTTATCAGAGCAAATGCTCAAGACAGAGCTGTATCATTGATAGAGTTCAATGTTGTACTTGCCAGCGTATTCACATAAATGCTGCACTGCCAAATTCCTACCCATAATAGCCATGTCCATGTAAAAACAAAATTACCAATTCTGGGTAGGCAGCATCCTACCTTATTTCTACATTTGGAAATTGTAATAGCACTCTGATCGAGGATCCAAAGGCCTCTAAGGCTGGCAAGAACCAGGGTATTATGGTTTTAGCCGGGGTAATAAACTGAAATAAACCACCAGGTTTATTAGATATATCTCATTATCCATGCTTATAAACAGTGATGACTTGAGGGTTTCATGTTTGTGCTTACAACCCCCCATGCTGTGACAAATGGCCCTTCACAATCTCATTCATGTGAACTAGAATGCCGTACTCTGTTAACGTTGGGTCTAATCGACTGAAATCTGCATTATTTATATTCAAACACCAGGGCAGGAGCTTGGAAGATGCTCAGTAAGTGAAATGCTTGCCTTCCGTAAGCATCAGGACCAGAGCTTGATGCTTCAATATCCGTGGTACAAGATAGAATAAAATGCTGATGTGTTAGCGAATAGTCTAATTGCAGCACTGGGGAAATGGAGAGAGTTGGATCCCTAGGGATTGCTGAACAATAGCTTAGCCTCCTTGGCAAGGTGAGGGACTGAGCCATAACAACTGCAGTTGTTCTCTGTGCTCTGTACACGGACATTCACGCACATGGATTCATGTGTATAGGAACACCACACCCTACACACAGACAGCATAAGAATTGGTAATACAGAGTCTTCGCCAAGTGCTATCAATGTGGTGATGCCAGTGCCAGGTCTTACATCCATGACACTCTTTATTTTATTTTTACTATTTTACAACTGGCTGGAGCATCTATTCAGCCATTTGGGACTGCACGTGACTTTAAATGTATCATAGTATTCACCTTGCATAGTTATTTGAGCAAATTGATACGCATCTGGATTCCTTCGATGCACCACTTTGTGAGTCTTGATGTCAGCATGTTCGGGATTATATATCATTAATATCAGCTTGCCCTGGGGCCTACCAAGTCACACAAGTTTTCAGACAAACCTGGAACTGTTGTTTTACAACTCGGTAGTCACTATGCAATGAGGCTATATCCAATTTCTACCCTTCAAACTGGAATAGAAATTTTGTCAGTAGAAGATGTTCTAATTCTTCTCAGACAATTTGTGGCAATGAAGGAAGACAGAGTGTCACCTGTAGCTGTCTTTCACATCATTGAAAACAGTGATGGTTGCATTGAAGGAGGAATTGACAGGACTCATGATCACAAACTAAGAGTAAGGATGATGCTGTTTCCAAGTATGGAGGAATCTACCTTCTGAAATGGCTACATAAAAACTACTTTCATGTCTCATTGTAGCATAACTTATCCTTTTGTTTTAATTAGTAGATTCATGTAAGTCAGTCTTGGAAAATAGTTCTATTTGCTCATAATGTCAATCATATTACCACGTGACTAACACTAGAAAAGAGGGAAGACCCCTAGTGGATGTGCAAGGCAAACAACTGTTAGTTTCTCCCCATAGCAGATCTGGAGAGGAGAGAATTTTCTTAATGTTAAAACTTCTAAGGAATCAAGAAAAATAAATTGTCAGAGATATTATGGTTTTCAAGCTACAAAAAAAATACTTCTTCAATTTCATTGAATCAGAGCAGCAGAATGACTTTAGGGGGTGACTAGATTCTGTGTTTTGCGAGCACATATATCTTTTTGCCCTTTTTTCCCCCCACAAAGTGAAAACCTCTACATATAGAGCTATTAGTCCAATATTTATAATTCAAAGAACAAGAGAAAAAAATGATTTAAATGGTACGTGTGTATAACATATACATATACACATAAAATATTCCTAAAATTTACACATGTAGATATAAAAAATTTATTTATTTTTGGTTGTGAGTGGAAGTCTCAGAGAACATAGTTGACTATGTTAACTTTCCTCCATTGAGTTAAGAAAATCTGATATGAACAGACAAAGTTTACTTGTCTGCTTTATTTTGGAGCCCATCAGGAAGCAAAAAAAATCATCATGAGATACAGCATGAAATGGATAAAATCTTGTGAGACATAGAAAGTGGAGTGGGGGAAAGACCTGGGGACAAGAAAAAGTCCCCTCAGGGACTAACTATCTCATTCATTTTGTTACTAAATCCTTGGTTTTTCACCACCTCCTAAATGCCCATTGGATTATTAATTCATCAATAGATTGATCGGTTAATGACATTAGAACCTTTATAAGCCAAGACATTTCTAGCAGCTCAATATCAGCACTAGTGTGCAGGGAGTGGATATTAGCCCAAATGCTCGAATTACCCTAGATGCACAGAACACACGAAACTCAAGAAGGATGACCAAAATGCGAACGCTTCACTCCTTCTTTAAAAGGGGAACATGAATACCCTTGGCAGGGAATAGGGAGGTAAAGTGTAGAACAGAGGTAGAAGGAACACCCATTCAGAGTCTGCCTGACATGTGGCCCATACATATACAGCCACCAAACTAGATAAGATAGATGAAGCTAAGAAATGCAGGCTGACAGGAACCGGATGTAGATCGCTCCTGAGAGACACAGCCAGAATACAGCAAATACAGAGGCGAATGCCAGCAGCAAACCACTGAACTGAGAACTGAACCCCCATTGAAGGAATCAGAGAAAGGACTGGAAGAGCTTGAAGGGGCTCGAGACCCCATATGAACAACAATGCCAGCCAACCAGAGCTTCCAGGGACTAAGCCACTACCCAAAGACTATACATGGACTGACCCTGGGCTCCAACCTCATAGGTAGCGATGAATAGCCTAGTAAGAGCACCAGTGGAAGGGGAAGCCCTTGGTCCTGCCAAGACTGAACCCCGGGTGAACGTGATTGTTGGGCGGAGGGCAGTAATGGGGGGAGGATGGGGAGGGGAACACCCATAGAGAAGGGGAGGGGGATGTTGGCCTAGAAACCGGGAAAGGGAATAACAATCGAAATGTAAATAAGAAATACCCAAGTTAATAAAGATGGAGGGAAAAAAAAGGAAAGGGGTTTTGCAGAGGGGAAACCAGAAATGTAAATAAATAAATTATTCATTAAAAATTAAATAAAGAAATCTTAAGACATTTGTTATACTTATGATTCCAATGAGGAAAAAAAAAGAAACTTTGAGGACCAGACTATAGCTTATAATAGCAACTGAAGTGTGAGTATTAGGCATGCATGCATCTCGTTTGAACCATTTTAAACTCAAAACTGGAAAAACTCTGTGCAATTACATCTCTGCTCCCCTAGCTTTGTGAAATAGTCGTTTCAGTTTCAAAATGGAATTCTGATATAAAAGCGATAGTGTCACTCATACTGTTAACATTTATAAGAGAGAAGAAGACCTGAAAATAGGGTTAGAGAGAAGGTATAATCTAGTCAGATTCAAGAAATAAAATAAAATTCATGTTGACCATTCAAGCTGAGATAGTACCTAGGTAAAAATACCATAGGTATGAAGAAAAGACTTTCAGAACTACCTTCAATTGATAAGAGCCCCCCATCTTGTTTTAAAAGATGAATTATGAGAGCATCCTTAGCTGTGTTTTCTTCAGATTTCTGCAGATCCGTTAGATGTAAGCTCTTGATTTTGTGTCCTAAGAGGAAAAACATCAGATCTGTGCCCAATTAAGCTTTTATTGTAACATACGTCCAATGAATATTCCTACTCATGTTCAATTTTATTTCAGGAAACCATAGAAGTGTCAAAGTATTTCCCAGATGACAACACAGTTAGCTTTTGGAAAATGAGAAAATTAAGGAACTTGAGGTGATGGACAAGCTAAAAGTTAATTGTGAAGCATAAAACTCGAGGCTTGCAATATCAGGGTTTTTTTTTTCCTCATGTGTAAAGCCAAGCACTGTGTGCTAGAGTGAAGTAGATACAGATATCTCCTAATTATTTAAGAAGAGAGAGAGGGAAGTTGTGACAGCCATAAACAACAGTTGGGACTCTCAATTTGTCAGTTAGAAATTGTCTTACTTTTCTGTCGTCCTGATTATTCAGTTTTTCTTGTTGGTAGCATGCGATCTAGAGACCACTGCATGGGCACTTTTTAAGTAAAAATGAATAACTTTTTTCTCTTGTTAATGGAGGCGACATGGGGTAACTTGCACAAACCATAAAGCCTCAAACATCACAGTGTTTTGTTTGTTTGTTTGTTTGCTTTGTATTTTATGCACAAAAATAACACCCTGGCTCACAATTTCAATTAGCAAAAGCAGACAGAAGTAGAAGAACAGAAACCCCACAGCAAGGTTATCACATTTAGGAATGTTCCTGGATCCTGGGACCATGGGCTGGGTCTTTGATGTATTATATCATTGTTCCTCTGTTGGAAGGTGTTAGGGCCTAAGAGCTAGCATTTAAGGTCAAAATAGTGCCTCCAACATGGTGTCATTTCTGCTAAGGTTGAGAACCTGTTATCCTCTGGATAATTTTCCAATTTTAGTAAATTGTTTTGAGATATAAGAACTAACTACTTACATAACGAAAGCATCTATGGTGCTGTTTCCTGTTAGAAATTTGGTTGCTACTCTTTTTAGATGGTGCATGTTTGCTCAATGTGGCAGAGGGACTCTGTGTCCTACACAAATGTCCTCCTCAACATCCATACCTAACTCTTCCCTTCTTCAAACTGGATTTCCTGGAGACATCTGCTTCATCAATGATTCTAGCCTGATGACCACATTCTCTCTTGGAATGGTGAGTAATGGAATATGGTTTGGTCTGGCAGGATGCCATTAGTGATATTTGATTGGTCTTGGGGAAGGAACCTCACCAATTAAAAAAAATTATAGGAAAGGAAAAGGAGAGATGTGGGGAAGAGAGGAGAAGGGAGAGGAAGAAAGGTGAGAGAGGAGAAAATACAGAAAAATAAAAAGGAGGGAAGAGGAGAAAGTTTTTAGTCTTTCATTCTTTATTTTCTTTTTTAGCTATTTCTTTCCTCCTCCTCCTCCTTCCCTATAAATGATGTATTTGCATCTAGCACCTTGAACTTTGAACAATGCTTTCCAGTTTAGAGATTAATGCTGAAGAGGTAGAACAGGGCATGGGTGCATGCATACATTTCTGGATTCCATTCCCACGACATACATAAGAAAACATTTAGATATAAGGGTAACTAACCAGAATATCTTTCATCCCATTGATGGCTGGGTTGATTCAACTGCTATGGCTGGCAAGGTGACTGGAGTGTTCTTGCCATCACTGCCCCAACAGATGTCCTTCATAGATTGCAATGAAGACCTTTCTTGATAATGGTTCTTCGACTAATGGTATAGGAATAACTACTCACTCCTGCGAGAATTTCCACATAAGCTCTCAAGAGATGGTTAGAGAAAGACAAAATCAAAACATCGGTCTTGGAAAAAGAGAAAAAGTAAAAGATATTTGTTTACTTTTGAAGTCATTGAATATTTGAATATGGATACACTCTGCCTTAAGGCACTATAGGTAGAAAATTAGGTTTCTTGTAGTTTACATAATTTAAGTTTAGAAATTTAATCGTTTGCAATAAAAGTTTCTTAAGTCCTTGACAATATTTATGCAGCTTTCAGCAATGCAGTATTGCAATGACTGTTTTTGCGTATTCAGATAGCAAATATTGACAGGAAAAGATACTTCACACCAAATGACATCAGTTCAATGCTAATTAAAATCATTGGACATTTCTGTGCATGAAGAATTCTGAGGCTCTGACAGTGATGATTTCTTGCAAGCAGGGAAGTAATAAGAGGGACCTCATCTTGCTGGTTAGGAAGCATAAACATTGTTTACGCAAAGCTAATGAAGAGTGTCTTGTATATAAGAATTCATGAAAACTTAGTATACTCTGAAATGCAAATTCATGGTATAGCAACATGGTATTAGTGGTGAATGTTTTAGAGATAGAAACAACAACACATAATTAACAACAAATATGTCTGTTTTTGTAGAACCAACAAAGGTCTGAGACACGCTAGGACTCAGAAAATCATGAAATTATCTGTAGCTAAGTAAGAAAGCCGAGAGAGGAGAAAGTTGATATTTAAAGGGACATGAAATAATACCCATTAGCCTTGCACTTATGACATTAACTTAAACTCCATGAGAATGGTTACTTTATCAACCTCACTCTGTTTCAATATTTTAAGCCAATTATGTCTCAGGGCCTACAAAAGACTGTTAAATGTCTTTAATCACATATATTTGAGACAATTGCTTGATGGCATAATCCAGATAATTCAACATGGGTTTGCAACCAGAATATTAAACTTAAAAAAGAAACCACAAGGAAACCTCGCCGTCCTTGTGGAAATTTGAATATCTCTTCTATATTCAGGACTCTGCTACAATTCGTGAATGAGTTTGAGCTTGCAGGTTTGCTGATGTCGTTTTTCAAAAACGGAGAGAAAGAAGGACTGAAAGAAAGAAAAAGAAGGAAAGAAAGAGAAAGAAGGAAAGGAAAAGAGGGAGGGAGGGAAGGAAGGAAGAAAGGAGGGAGGGAGGGAAGGAAGGAAGGAAGGAAGGAAGGAAGGAAGATGAAACATATTTAGACACTTCCTAATAGAGTAAGGGAAAAAATTTTAATATAACTAATTCTTTTACCTATGCTAGCATAAATTGTTGTCCCAGATAGCTCTCCACAGGCCCCTCTCATTTCTTCCCTCTTTCTGCTCTCTCTGTCCTTCTCTTTTTTTTTTAAGATTTATTTTTTTTAAGATTTATTTTTCTCTGTCCTTTTCTCTTTCCCCTCCTTTCTTCATTCTGCCAACTTAAAAAAAAATAGCTCAATTATAACTTGCTTTGTCTCACAGTGACATTTGGAAATTATTTTCTGTACTTAATTTGTTAACAAGTAAATTTTTTCACATATGCCAAAATATATAAAACACATATTGTGCCATCTGGACAAAGCTTTTGCCCATCTGGAACGTACTATCTTGGAAGTAGAGCAAACTTTTCTAAATCTAGCACTTTCTCCATTTAAAAGACCCATGTATTTGAATCAAGTTATAACTAAAAACAAAGTCTCTGACAATTCTCAGACAAAGGCTGGTGTGATTTAGCTCCCATGCCTATGTCAGACCACTTTTACACAGCAGGTAGATTGTAATAATCTTACTTCGGGTTATTTAGCTTGAAAGGTTCTATTCCTAACCCAAGCCCTATTGATTCCCTGTCCTGATTTTTTTCAAGGCAGATTGTATAGATTGCCACTATGTCAGTCAAACCTGATGGGATTTTTTTTTTTCCTTTGAATGTAGCTGGACCAGCTCTAATAGAATCGTTAGGTGATTCATAGTTTAAACAAAGCTGTCATGAGAGCCTTAAGACTTTATTAGCCCTACACTCTGTCTGTTGAGATCTTGCTTTGTATTGATGAAGATTTTCATGAGTTGGCAATACTGACAAGAGCCTGGTATGGGTTGAAATCATATACTAGATACGATAAGATGATTTCCTTGTATGTGGTGAAAAGAAGTGTTTTGAAGTTGGTAACCTTGGATTTGAGCTGGGGTTCTGATATTTATAAACATAAGCTTAGATTATTTTTCAATTAAAAGTGGTTTATGTAAGGCTATATGTACAAAGCCTAGATTAAAGTCATATGCATCAGGGAAGCGTCTATGTTCAGGCAGCTATTAATATTATGGCCAGTACCATCCTTGAGGCCCTGAAAAAAAATGGAGCAGGATGATATCTGGAAGCAAAGATTTGGGGGAGGGGAGAATTTTCTTCAGGGCATGTAACAGTGAGGGGTTTTTTTGTTTGTTTGTTTGTTTGTCTTTGATTGACTGATTGATGCTTCTATTTACTGCAGAACCATTTCTATTATGTATAGAAACAAAAAACCAAAAATTTTCTCCATCAATTTTCTTTCCTGCCTAAGTGGAAGCTTGACCATTGCTAGAGCTTGGGAAGCCAGCTTCTGGAAGTGACTTCTGTGCTATTTTAGAGAATGACTACGCGATCTGTAGAGCTGGGTATAGCCATGCACACTTTGAAAATAGTTATTTGAGAAGAGTTGCCCACCAGCAGCTTTTTCAATCAAAGGTTTCCAAATACATCCAACGGTCATAAAACGCATATGTCCTGTGATTTGTGGAAATTTAGGAACATATAATCTTGACAATGGAATCTCTGAGGCAGTAATTCCTTGCTTGTAGATATTACTCTCCATCATTCCCTTACTATGACTTAGATTTTAAAATTCATGCTTGCTTGTATGTGTGGGTCGAAAAAAATCATGTAAACAAAAATATGTAAGATATAAAATGTTACTTTATTTTTTCTATTAAATTATTTTATTTATTTGGACTCCAAAACTTGCCCCCCTTCCCCGTCCCCCCTCCCCTAATTCTTCACCCCTTCCCCTAGCCCGGATCCTCAGAGGGTGCTCCCCAACCTGCCTACCCAGCACCACTTTGTCCCCACCAGCATCTCTCCTCTCTGGGGCATCAAGTTTCCACAAAACTAAGTGTATCCTCCCCCCACTGAGGCCATACAAGGTAGTCGTCTGCTACACAGATACCTGGGGGCAAGGACCAGCCCATGTATACTCCTTGGGTTTTGGCTAAGTCTCTGGGAGCTCTGAGGTGTAGGGACTCAACTAACAGGGGTTAGTTGACACTGTTCTCCCTATGGGTTCCAGTCCCCTTCAGCTCCTCCAGTGCTTCCTTTAACTCTTCCCTATTTGTCTCGGACTTCAATCCAAGGGTTGGCTGTATCTGCATTAGTATCAGTCAGTTGCTGGTAGAACCTTTCAGAAGATGGCCTTGCCAGACTCCTGTCTGTAAGCACAATATGGCCTCAGTAATAGTGTCAGGATTTGGTGACTGCTCCTGGGCTGGATCCCAAGTTGGGCCGGTAACTGAGTGGCCTTTCTTTCAGTCTTTGCTTCATTTTATTCCCTGCGTTTCCTTTAGATAGGAACAATTATGGGTTAAAATGTTTGAAGACTGGTGAGTGGACCCCTGACTAAATTGGGGGCCATGTCTATCTACTCTTCCGGTTCTATCTCTTGACTGTAAGGCATTTGGCTAATGCCATTCACTCAGTTCTGGTAGTCTCTCACATCCCAGGTCTCTGGGATTTTTCTAGAGGTGCTCCCCCATCCCCACTGCTGCCTATTTAAATTCCCTCCCGCTTGAGATTCTTATCTTAGCCATTCTGATTGGTGTAAGTGGAATCTCAGGGTCATTTCGATTTACATTTCCCTGATGATTAAGAATGTTGACTGTTTCTTTAAGCGCTTCTCAGCCTTAAATTGGAGATTCCTCTGTTGAGAACTCTCCATTTAGCTCTGTCCCCCATTTTTTAATTGGTTTGTTTGGGGTTTTTTGGGGGAGAGGGGTCTAACTCCTACATCTGA
This sequence comes from Rattus norvegicus, assembly GCF_021556685.1. Taxonomy (NCBI): domain Eukaryota; kingdom Metazoa; phylum Chordata; class Mammalia; order Rodentia; family Muridae; genus Rattus; species Rattus norvegicus. Next base: position 76,825,962 of record NC_141550.1, read on the forward strand.
TAGAGTGCTAATATCTATAATGTTATTTTAAAGTAGCAGTTTTAAAACTATATTCAAAAGATCTCTAGATTGTCTATGAACAACTCAAGATTTAAAATGGGTAGAAAAAAAAGGCAGATTTGACTGAGCAGGTCTAACGTTAATTGCTTTATGTGTAGGATTAGACTAAGAGCAGATGTACAAGCAGACTAATTTAAAAGAGAATGGATTTCTGTCAGGATTTCCAGTGCTGCATTGGCTGACTGACGCTCTGCACTTGTGATTGTTCCATAGTCAAGGCGTTTGAGACCGATGTCTGCTTTCCAATCATATGAGAGTTTAAATATAACAGTGAAGTCTTTTGCAGATTCTTAGTTCTGCTCTACTGGAGTAATCCCAGGGTACCTATGTATTGGATATCACCCCTCCTTACCAGGAAGGACAAACAGGCATCTAAGGACCAACAAAAATCTAGGAAAAGCTAGATGACTCCAATGTTACACTCGTTACGTTGACTGTGTTCTATTGGCTTAGTCTTTCAGTAATTAGCCAGGAGACAGACTCAGAGGGTAATTAATACTCGGAATCAGGCGTCAACCTAAGGCCTAGTGGTTCTCCATTAAAAAAAAAATGGCTAGAATGAAACTGAAATCTGATGGAGGAAAAAAAATCCCTCTATCACACAGTCTCTTGCTGTTTTTATTCCCCTCAAATTGCAATGCTACGGAATTTTTATTAATTAAGCATTTTATGTATGGCTTCAGGCAAACATGGCAGAGATTTGTAACGATGACACGAAAGAGCAAATATTAAACTTAATGTCAGTTAATGCTGAGAAAAATTCAGGCTTGTGTTTTATGTACTGTTTCTATGGATTCTTTTGAAATGTTTTTAAATCTTTAAAATTTATGTTCTGGATAGAAATTTCTAAGTGAACTAATGTTGCTTGCATTTGATATGAAAATGATACATTTTAAAAAGGCATGACATAAGATAAATTGTTTAGCTTATACGAAATTACACAATGAATGCTTTTTAAGCCCATTCAATATTTTTGTTTAATAAATTGGAAATTATTAAATAGAAATTTGAGCACTTAAAAGTGCACATTAAGTTGAACTGTTTCAGATAGATATAGTATTTCCTCTTTTCAAATAGCAAAAAAGCAAGTATACAACAAGTAAGTTATAAGTATGTTATTGTAAGTATTCTATACTTATTTAAATATTACATAATTTTAAATTAAGAAATATAATTTGCAATATTTATTACATATTATCTATTTATTTACTAATAGTTCTCAAAATATAAACAATTTTAGCTAAAGTGAAACTCATTAGAAAATCCTCTAAACCTGCAAAAGAATGCCAACGTATTGTAAATAAGTAAACCACTTAATTATAATCGGAAAATGTGCCTTCTTGGAGGGGAAAAGGGAACCCTAAAAATAGTGGGGCATTACAAAGTTTTAAAAGAAAAATATTTCAAACTGGCAATTCCTACTTATTAGAATTACACTCTAAATATGAAGGCAAAACCAATGACAGACAGAAATAAGGACTGAGTTAGTCTGACCTTGTCAAACATGACAAAATCCTCTTGTGTGGAAGTAAGCTGTACAAACGATTCTTGCAATGCAAAAGGAAACAAACAGAAAGGCAATTATGCTGAAAGTTTGAAGGGCATGGTGAATGTGTCTTTATATTCTTCCAGGCAGCTTAAAAATATGATTGCATTAAAAGTTAACAGACAATATCGGTCTAATCATAGTAAATAGGGATGAAATATATAACATAAATAAAATAAATTTCAGAGACAAATAGAGTTAATTTGTATTAGAGTTTCTACATATTTACAGTTTAAAAGAATGATTTCAATATGTATGAGTGTTTTGCTTGGATGTGCACCAGAGACATGAAAGATGCCTGAGGAGGACCAAACAGCTTGTTAGTGACCTATGATTATGCGCTGCTATTTGCTTCCTGGGAACATAACCTAGGTCCTCTGCAAGTGTTCTTAAACACTAAATCTTTTTGGTTCCATATTCTCTTAGAATTAAATTAATATTTATATAAAACTATCTGACCCGATGTTCATTGTAATTCCTAGGACACCATAATTCCAAATTCCCATAGCTCAGTGTAATTTCAAAGAGTTACATTCTAAATATGAATCCGAAATCCACAGGTAAGAGTAGCTCCTACCCTTCATCAAAGAAGCTCTTTGTTCTCTTTTTAGCAGACAGAGAACATTACAGACTACAACAACTGTCCAAAACGAAGACAACACACTAATCGTGATGTGCCCAGCCTCAGTGCATGCACGGATAACACAAGGCTAACACCGAGGCTCAAGGAACATTTGGAAGAGGGCACAGAAAGATTGTAATGGCTCAAGGACCAGGAAGTGGGCTATGTCTCCTAGAAACAACAGAGAAGCTACACCCATGATACAACTACAACATGGCTACCTAAACAGGACCTGAACGATGCCAGCAATAGCCATGGAACACTCGAAGCATCCTGTCCCTAGACAAAGGACTATAGGCAACAGATGATATCTAGGAGAGGAAGAATTAGTATTACAAAAGAATGAAACTCTTAATTGGTTAGCCAAAACACCCAACTGATAAGCCTTGAAATCATTTATAAGCAACTCCAAATGAACTCAAAAGAATATATATATATATATTCATATATATAATTCTCCAATAAACTGCATGTGCATTGGATATAATACATATAATGTGTGTACATATTTCTGACATATTTCTCCATATATAAAAAGGTTAATTCGTGTAGTTTCTTCAGGTTTCCTGTTTTGTAATGTGAGAGATTAAATCTGACCTCCTATGTTATCATAACCAGAACAGAGATGCTGAATTCAAATTGAATATCCTCATGTATACTTGTAGCTATAATAAACTATTGTGATAAAGTCTACCTGTGGAATTACAATATAACATTAAAATGTTAAAGGACAAGTCAAATATAGCTGTTTTCCCTTTACATTTTAAAGTGAAAAATATCTTTATAATAACATATAATAACACATGAAATCATGCATTTATATTGTATACAAATTTATGTAACATGTGTGTATATGTATTCAAATATGTTTCAGATAAGATATAAGCATACTCAGTTGTAGGATTGTGTAAAAAATGATAGGGCTTTCTGAAAGGGATTTTTCAAATTTGCATTAAATGTAGGTACCTTATAAATTTTTCTTTGTTTATTCTTTTTATTGAAAAATTGATCTGTTCTTTTCACATATGTAGCCTCATTAATGTTTCTCTTCCCTCTACTCCCAGTCTCTCACTTCTGCCCCTATCTGGATCCACTCTCCTTAATATAGGCATGTCTATGTGCCCTGTGACATTTCAAACAGGAACTAGATTGCATGTTCATTAGCTTAGCTTTTTTTGCTAAGAGTTAAAGAGACATTTGTGTCATTATAGCTGTAACAAGATATGAGAGTTCCAAAATGAAATAATGAATCTACAGTTTCTAAGATTATAGAACTATAAAACAAAATCTGTGAGGACCTTAAAAGTATATGAACCTGGTTATTTAAAATTTTATAGGCACTAAAATTTTTCTCTTTAAAATTACTTTCATTTGAAAAATTTATAACATTTATACAATGTTTATGATTACTGTGACACACATCTTCTCTTTTGATCTCTTCTTATCATCCGTTTCAAATTCCTCTCTTCACCCAGAGTCCCTTTCACGGACCCATTTATTCTACTAGAGCTTTCTATATGACTGTGGGATAGAACTACACACTAGTGAGATCAACAACAGGTACACTTTGAAGGTGAACATTTTTTCTCCCTGAACCTATCATTATCTAATAGTTCAACAACATGGGGATGCTTCGCCCAGCCTGTCCTTCATCCATGCCAACAGTTGGCTAGCCCATTTGAGTTAAGACTCATTACAGGTACATGCATTCCCTATGATTGTGGATGAGAGAGCTATGTCTAGCCCAGGAGATGGCAGTTCAGTCCTCCTGCCTTTCTTTTGTCTTTAGAATTCTTCCCATCTCCTGTCTCCTTTTTAAATGATGGTTTGTGAGCCTTAAAGAAGATGCTTTGTCTGTGACTTGAGTACTCATTTCTCGTTTCTTTCACCCACTGTTCCACCCTCAGTTTCTGGATTCAACTTTCACTAAAATATGAGTCTTCTTTCATCAAGAGTAGGCAGATACAATGTAGATATTAAAAAGGCAGGATTATTTTATCCCAGTTTGCTGAAGCATAACAAAACAAAGGCAGAAAAAAAAAACAGTTTTCAGTTCACCCCAACTTGGTCTATGATCTCTTTCTTCTCCATGCATTTTATCCAGGGCCAACATGGTGTCCTCCTAGAGAGGAGGTCTCCAACTCAGTCATAGATTAGTTTCTTTCCCCCTTACCAGTAATACCACTATTGCTCAACTGTCAAGATAATGCTTGGCTAACTGTTTGTCATATGTGATTATAGAACTCACATCTAGGTAAAGCCAGTTAAGATTATTCTTCACCAGCAACATACATAGCACCTTTTGGAACTATGATTGCCAGTCAGTGAGGAGAAAGCTTCTAGTTGAATTCCCGATTAACTTTTTCTACTTCATACATCTGAGGTTTGATTGTCTTCAGCAATGTCTTATCATCTAAATCTATCAGGCAGCAAAAAGGAACAGCAAGTGTCTGCATTGCTTTGAGGACATTTACATCTCCGTGGTTAATAGCACATAAAGATATATCCCACCTTTAGCAATGGGGATTTTGTTTCTGGCAGCAACTTAACCAAGCATGGAAAGTGAAGTCCTTCAACTTATGGCATCTTCATATACCTCCTTCATTTAAGATACTTTTGTATTCAGATCCTGTTTTTCTTAAAAGCATTTAAGCATTTTCTCCTGAAGTGTACAGTTTACTAAATATTGATGTCTATAACTATCATATAAGTATGATAATATTTTACAGGCAATTCAAAGACTGCCATACATTTATGATGAAACTTTGTTCCTCCACATTGCAAATCAATACCTTTAAAATATTTAACCTAAGAGTCTGACATTGTTCCTTTAACATATCTACTTGTTATTATTTTTGTTTTATGTATTAGGGAGGTAACTATATGGAAGTTGAATTTGCCTCAATATTTTTTAATAACTAAATGTTTAAAGAGGCTGCTATGTCTTGGGATAGGAAATTGACTACAAAGGAGATTTCACTGAATATTCCAGTAATGTGGCAAGATCGACACAGCAGCCTCTGAAATGTTTTCTCCATTCTCTTCAAAACTGATATTAAAACTGACCTCTCATAGACACTGAAATATTAAAGGTAATATGTATGTTGTCCATGGCTATCAATTGAATAATTCATGGATTTTGATATAACTTTCCCATCCTTTAGTTTTGCATTACCAATTGATTTTTGCTAAATTTTTTTTCTGGAAGAATGTAACTCGGTATGTTTTCAGGTCATAATGGATACATATAGTTGTAGACATATAGCTTACAACCAGAAAGTCATTAGAATACAATTGATTATTATGGCAGTATAAAATTTCATAGGAAAAATCAACATACTGTGGAAAGTTCAGTTATGATTTCCTTAAGTCAGAAAAAAACTGGAAAAGCTGGCTACAAATTTACAACATACCATACTACTAACAGCAGTGGTTCTTAATAGCGTGTAAATTAATTATTGTCATTTTATCCTCAATGTGCTTAAATTATACAGGGGAAATGAATAATTAAGCACTATATAATAGTGTTAAATAAACAAAATAAAACTCATCTAAATGACAAATTAAACATAATGCTGAAGTAGAAGCAACCAGAAAAAAATTTTAAACATAAAGCATGTATTGAATTGACCATATTATATACAACTAGAGGATGAATATATCTTAGGAGTACAATGACCCGAGTTAAGTGAGACAACCTAAGAAACCATCATGGTTGACTAAACTGTAAGAGAACTGCTCTTCTAGAGAACTCCAGTCCCTGGACCCAAGTCAGGTAAGTCACAACTGCCTGTGACCTTAGCTTTAGAGCCTGGACACCTTCTTCCGGCATCTGTGGACAGCTTTATATTCATGCCATATGCACTCACACATACACCAAAATAAAATACAAAGCTTAAAATGTTAAAGAAAAAGGACTGAAAGTACAGAAGAGCCTCTGGAACTTTGCCAATATCTTCCTCTCCAGATCCCCCAACTTCTATAAGGATCTGAGCTGTCTTGCATAAAAGAGATTGATATTAATTCACTAATATCATGCATTGAGTCTTAAGATTTGGGGTGATTGACTGTGATATATTATAGATCTTAAATATATAAAATGTGTAAAATGAACTAAGAATAATTACTTTAAAGATTAGCCATGCCTCTTTGCATTAGATCACATTACAACTTCATATAGTTCAGAAGTGCATTTATTTCCATTTTCCTTTATATTAAATTACTTGTACACAATCCATTTGAGATCTTGATATTAAAAAAGGCATCATTCTACTACGTTCTTTTCTTAAAACACCAAACCACAAAGGGACCTTTTGGAAGCTTTAGAATATCTACATCTATATGTATATCTGTATCTATATCTGTATCTGTATCTATATCTATATACATTACATTATATAAGATATATATCATATATACATGATATATATATGTATATATGTGTATATATATATATATATATATATGTGAGCACAATTCTCTTCTTATTCCTATGCTAGTGAAGAGATGCTAGTTTAGAGAAACACTATCTATCTTGTCAGCCAGGAAGGAGCATGACAAGTGTCCATTGAATTCTGGTTCTGAAAAGACTTTCTGTCTCTTCAAAACAATGGTGTTTCCTGAAATCTGACAAGAGTCATCCTTCAAGCTATGGGAAAATAATCAGAAGATCAATAGAAACCAAACGAGTTTTCATTTTTTGAAATTGAAATGGTGTTTTAACATCAATCAATCTTCAGCTTTTGGTGTCTGGCAGTGTATTTTAAGCAAAATAGTTTCTCATGTGTTTTATGACATTAGACATATGAAGGCATTAGCCATCATTATTTTTAGGGACTATACTGATTTTCTGAAATCTCAAACATAAGATTTAATTAGAGTTCATTACTTCCTCTCTGGAGCTGTGTTTTCTAATGGGCAGAGAACAGTTATGGTTGTATTCATTTCAATAGGAGAACCAAATCAAATTGCATAATACCTACATCCACTGAAAATGAGGCCTAAACCTACCAGTAAGAACTGGACTATAGTTCAAGGATGGCAGTTAATTAAGATTGTCAGTGAGAGAAATAAGAGAATTGTCTTTCGGCTTTGAAGTCCCTAGAAGAGTGGAAAATATTTCTAAAGCATTAACCTAATAGTGAAAAAGATCATTCATGTTTCTTTTGTTTGTGGGTGAGCAGAAAGCTGATCTTGAGGCCAAAATATCATTGATTTAAATCGAAGCAGAAAAAGTCACAAAGGAGACTATGGAACAGAAAAAGATTCAGAGCAATGTAACTGAATCCTTCACCCAAGAGTAACAGCTCCACCTCACGCAAACTCTGAGCTTTCCTTACACTGATGTTTATCCTATTTTAAAAGAAAGGATCCATACTTTATGAAAACTAATGACAATCTGGAGGTTTCACTGGTACCTATTCACTGAGAACATAAGATGCTCCCAAGTGTTCTCAGAATAATCATAGCCTTTTTATGCTCTTGAGAGAATATTCCATAAAATTTACTGTCACTAAATATGTAGAGGAATCCAGCAACATGGCTACTATGGCATGGGAGCACATCCAAAGATCTGATCATGCCAAATGCAGACACTCTCGATTACAGTATGATCTGGATGAAGTATAGACATGCCCTTAGTACACACATTAAATCATCAACAATAAAGGCAATGTTGCTGTACTGGCTCATTGTATGTGTCAACTTGAGACAAACTAGAGCTAACACAGAGAAAGGAGCTTCCTTTGAGGAAATGACTCCCTGAGATCTAGCTGTAAGGCATTTTCTCAACTACTGATCAAGGGGGAGAGCCCAGCCCATTGTGGGTGGTGCCATTCCTGGGCTGGTAGTTCTGGGTTCTATAAGAAAGCAAGCTGAGCAAGCCAGGGGAAGCAAGCCAGTAAGCAGCAACCCTCCATGGCCTCTAAGTTAGCTCCTGCCTCCAGGTTCCTGCTCTTTGTGAGTTCCAGTCCTGACTTCCTTTGGTGATGAACAGCAATGTGGAAATGCAAGCTGAGTAAACCCTTTCCTCCCCAACTTGCTTCTTGGTCATGATGTTTTGGGTAGGAATACAAACCTTGATTAAGACAAATTGGTACCAACATAGTGGGGTATTTCTGTGACAACCTGACCATTTTTGGGGGAAGACTGTGAAAGGAATTTGGAACTTTGGGCTAGAAGAGTCATTGGAGTGAAGAGCTTTGTGGTGTGTTCTGTAGGAGCTTGGAAGATAATGTTGAGAACAGTGCAGATGATGAAGGCCTGGCTTGTGAAATTTCAGACGGAAGATTAAAGACTTTTATCAGGCCCGTTGCTGTTTTGATCGTGAAGATTGTGTGGTTTTGATTAGCTGGGGCTGAGGAATCAGCTGTTATTAACAAGATACCAGAACTACTAAAGTCCCATTTACTATTGATGCTTGTTAGCTGGAACTAAGAAGTTAGTGATGATTACGAAGAGATCAGCATCGTTGAGGTGAAATCTTCTGGGAAGTGTTTTCTGAAAGCAAAAGAGCCTGTGTTCTAGAGAGAGCCAAAGTTGTAACTCTTGCTACAGCTGCACTTGCTGATTTGTAAAACTCACCCAGGTGGTACTGGTTTTGAAGGCATAAAGGGGTCATGAAGAGCAGCTGAGGCTTTACACCATGAGAGACCAATGGAAGACCATTGGTGAAGGTTCAACCTCAGTTGCAATTGAGGGCCCAGGTCCGAAGGGGTCATGCAAAAGATTTGAGGCTTGGCACCATGAAGAGAGTCTATGAGAGGCTATTTGCAGTGGAAGACAGCCATGTTTTGGAGATGCCAGCACCATGAGATGACCACCAAGAGCAGCAGCAGCAGCAGCAGCAGCAGCAGCAGCAGCAGCAGCAGCAGCAGCAGCAGCAGCAGCAGCAGCAGCGGAGAACAGGCAGCTGGAGTCTGGAAGAAAAGGTGTGTGATATATAAAGGGCAGAGCTAGAGAAGTGACCCAAGCTCTTGGAGGAGCCCAGAAGATTGGGAGTAGATCCCAGACCTTGGATGATTAGAGTTTGATTTTGCTTTGGATTGCAACTGTGCCCTGATATTTTTCCCTCTTGAAGTAAAAAAGTATTTTAGTGGGGCCCACAGTTGGGAGACTTTGAATTGTAAAAAGACTTTGAATTTGAAGAGATTAGATATTTTAAGGGGATTGAAATTTTAATGTGTAAGAATTTTAGACTGTGGGACTTTTAAAGTTATTTATTTCTGGGAATGAATATGAAAGTAAGGGTTGTGCCTTAATAGTGATGTATTTGTCTATCAAGTTGACAAGGGGTTGGTTGTGTTCTCTGGTTTTATGTGTACCTTGAGAAAAGCTAGTGATACAGGGAAAGGAGCTTCCCTTGAGGAAATGCTTCCATGAGATCCAGCTGTAAGGCATTTTCTCAATTAGTGATCAAGGGGGAGGGCCCAGTCTATTGTGGGTGGTGCCATCCCTGGGCTGATAGTTTGGGGTTCTTTAAGAAATCAAGCTGAGCAAGCCAGTAAGCAGCACCCCTCCATGGCCTCTGCATCAGCCCCTGCCTCCAGGATCCTGCCGAGTGATTTCCTGTTCTGACTTCCTTTGGTGGTGAACAGTAAAATGGAAATGTAAGCTGAGTAAACCCTCTCTTATCCAACTTGCTTCTTGGTCATGATTTTTGTGCAGGAATAGAAATTTTGACTAAGAGTGTTGGAATATAGATGGAAGCAGCCATGTTGGATAGGTCTTTTAATTGACAGCCAGACAAAGTGGTGGTATCAACATATGATTTGACAGAAGAAGCCAGAGTTCAGAAAGAGCTAGAAAGTGAGTTTATTCAGGAGTTAGTCTCGGAGGCTGAAACATTCTTGGCTGAGATGAGCAAATGGGGGCTGGAAGCTGAAGCCTTCAATATCCAGACTGGCAAAATATTAGATTGTACAGAGGCTAGAAGCATCAAGGCCCAGACCTACAGATAGATAGAAATACTAGAGTTCAAGCCATGTATTTGTAAAGCTTGGGTACTGCTCTCAGTTTATCCCTTCCCCCAAGGAAATAAAATGAACATTTACCAAAATAGCTCTACGTGTTACTAAATCTCAGAATTTCTAGTAAGGATAACATGTAGGAGTCACAGTTATTTTTAAAGTGGAACTTTTTATATTGTCTCTGTAACATGTGTTAGCTCTCTTTAGACTATTACAGTTATCGTGAGTTGAATTGTTCTCTATAGAGATGTTTCTTTGATTCAGGCATGCAAATCAAAGACTGCTGTAGGGAAAGGGCTTCTTTACGACAAAATCCCACAAAAACTCTAGTGACTGCACATACTGGCAAGTATGTGGAGGAAGAGGAACACTCTTCCTTTGCTGGTGGGATTGCAAAATGGTATGACCACTCGAAATCAATCTAATCTGGTAGTTCTTCTGAAAATTGGAAATAGTTCTTCCTAAAGACCCAGCTATACCACTCCTGGACATATACCCAAAAATTATTCCACCATACCACAAGGGTATGTGCTCCACTATGTTCATAGTAGCCTTATTCATAATAGGCAGGAGCTGGAAACAACCCAATATCCCTCAACTGAAAATAGATACAAAAAAATGTGGTTCATTTCCACAGTGGAATACTATTCAGCTATCAAAAATCATAAATTTTGAGGAGGAAATAGATGAAACTAGAAAATATCACCCTGAGCAAGATAAAAGGATATTAGTGGTACATACTCACTGGTAAGTGGATATCAGCTAAAAATTAAAGAATACCTAGGATACAATTCACAAACCATATGACATTTAACAAAGAAAGCCCAAATGAAGATGTTTTAATTCCAGGGAGAAGAAAATCATCACGTGAGGCAGAGAGAAGGAGGGACCTGGGTGTGAGAGGAGAGGGGAAAGGGAAAAACAGAGCAAGATCAGGTATGGGAGGCAGATGGTAGAGAAGCCCAGAGGGTCAGGAGAATGAATGGAAATATGTAGCTGCAGGGATGCCGGAGCCAAGAGGAACCTCGAGGAAGCCCCAGAGACCTGGGATGTGAGAGGTTCCCAGGACTCGTGGATGACCTTAGCCTAAATGGGGAGATTGAACCTGAAAAGACCACCTCTAGCAGTTAGGGTCCCCAGTGATAGAGCTAGTCACCAGCCTTCAATAATTTTGACCCAGATTTTTTCCTCTCTAAAAGAAATGCAGAGACAAAAATGTAGCAGAGACTGAAGGAATGGCCATGCAGTGACCAGCTCAACTTGGGATCCATCCATTGGGCCAGCATCACACCCTGACACTATTACTGATGCCATGTTGTGCTTAAAGACAGGAACTTAGCATGGTTGTCCTCTGAAAGGCTGCACTAGCAGCTGACAGATGCATGCATAATATATTTACAGCCAGCCATTGGACTGAGGTTGGTGACCCCGATAGAACAGTTAGGTAAAGGATAGAAGAAGCCGAAGGGATGGCAACCCCATAGGAAGCCCAGCAGTATCAACTAACCCTGACCCCTGGAAGCTCCAAAGAGCATGCATGGGCTGGTCTGTGGCTGCCAGCACATACGTAGCAGAAGACTGGCTTGTGCGACCTCAGCGGGAGAGGATGTGCCTAATCCTGTAGTGACTTGATACCCCAGGGAAGAGGAATACTGTGGTCTGGGGGTTGACATGAGGGTGGGTGGGTGAGGAGCATGGGTAGGTGAGGGGGTTAGGGGTCGGGGAATACCCTCTTAGAGGCAAACAGGAAGGGTTATATCATGACGAACTGTAGGAGAGAGGGTCTGGGAAGTAGGGCAACATTTGAAATATAATAAATAAAATAATTTGATAAATCTAAAAAAAGAAGGACAAAAGCCCTACCCTGTGGCATTATCAAATCAGCATAATTACAGAGCCTCCAAAATGGATCTGTTTGTATTAAGAGGGATCCACCCAGCTTTATAGAAGTGCATATGAATGGGTGGGAAGGTTGCTACCCTCCTAGTTTTTCTTAACTTGATGAACCCTCCCTGGGCAACATTTCATAATAGAAAATGGATCTTACGATCATAAGCTAATTTAAATTTATTCTTTCCCCCTTCACATCCATGTTTTAACTCTGTAAAGAAATGGAAGGCTGGTGGTCAAATGTCAGCAGTATTTCAATGAATAAGAGTGTTTAGTGTAACTATTCCAAACATTCTATATCTTTGCCAACCCAGGGAAGAATCAAAAAGGACTTCTGGTAGCCATGGCAACAGAACCAGGAAACTGCTCAAATTTGGGCAGTCTTTCTTGCATCCTATTCCCTTTCCATTTTGCAGAAAATCAGAATCTAATTGGACACAGCTGCCTTCACTTTGGTTTGCTTATTAAGCTAAATTCAAATTATGTCTTGTTTTATTCATTTAATTAATAGGGCATCAGTTTTTGACACTCCAATCCATTTTATTTGAAGGACAGAGATTTATGAGAAAGTTTCACAAGGAGAGTTTTACTGGAAGATAGGCAGAAAAGCACAGCCAGATAACACTTTTAATTATTTCATTAAAAATCATTCACACATAAAATATCTTAATCTGTCATCGACGAGATGACTTCAGCTGAGTAACAAATTATTACAACCTAACGAGACAGTGGTAATAGAAGAAAAATCTCATCGATAAAAAAGATACTTATTCATATATTTATTGAAATGAGCTATTTGGTCCATTACAATACAAATACCTGTTACTACTGTTTCTGTACCTTAGTAGCATGTTACATGTGCTACACTTATACATGGCATACTTACGACTCGGTCTGGAAGTTAAATTCAAAACTAGATTCGTACCTAAAGCTTGCAAAGTTCATGTATTCAAGACATTGGCATTCTGAGTGATTCATTTTGATTTAAAGCTTATTTATCATTTATTGGTTTAATTCAGGCTGGGCTTGTCAGTAAAGATCAGTAATCCCAGAGCTCAAAATGATAGTAGGAAAACATATGAGTGCAATCTTCGTCTGGGATGTCAAAAAGATTCTACTACAAAACAAAATGTGTTTTCTTTTTAAAAGTAGTATGTTTATCAGATAATCAAATCGACTAATTCTAATTCATTTCATAATTCGGGTGAAACTGTGTCCACAACTAAAAATCTCATTTTTCCCCCCTGAGCTTTCAATCTTTACTATCTTGATCTAATCGATGGGTATTCACCTACTCAAATATGTATGAACTCATAGTCACACAGGTAGATAAAACAAACATGGCTGTTTAATGAAATAGAGTGCCCACAAGTAGACACATAAAAGCAATTTAAATGTAGCCAGAGAGATGTGGTAGAAAGATACAAAATATAAGATAGGGATTATCAAAGCTTGAGGAATGCATATTTCATAGGTATATAGCAGAGAAAACACACAGCTTTACTTGGGAAGAAAGGGTAGATTAGGAAAGCGATTCAGAGGACTGGATGTTTAAACCATATCCTGAAGCAAGAGTCGTACTGCCTTAGCTGTGCAGCAGATGCAAAGGCAGAGTGACACAGAACCTGCTGAGTGGGAGAAGTTGCCAGGTGTGCTTCTGAGATCTCCCTGGACCTCTATTAAAGTCAAAGGATGCTCTGTTGTCAGGAAACCAGGGTGGAGCACTGATGTGGAGAGAATTTACCAGAACTGGTTAGTTGCACATCTGCTCTGCAGCTCTAATCTAGAAAAGAAACTAGTAATTACTGTGTCCAGCACAAGGCTACTCCTACAGGCTTTGTCTCATTGGTATTATTCTCACTTTCCCCTCATGGATAGGAAAGCTGAGGTTTAAAAGTTTAGAGGAACGGCCCAAAACTAGGAGCAAAGACTTTGCTTGTCTTCAAAGAAATTGTCTCCCAAAGAAAAATCATCTCAATAGCACTGTCTCAGAGACTGAGGCTTTTGACATAAGGCATTGGTGTCAAAGGATGAGAAGATATCGAGGGCAATGATAACATCAGGCTGGCCTTAATGGACTTCTCAGGAAAGAACTCTTGTTTTTATGAAGTTATCAGTCAACAAACGCACAAAAAAATTGTTGAGCTTGGTAGAGTATGTGGTGTGTGTGTGTGTGTGTGTGTGTGTGTGTGTGTGTGTGTGTGTGTGTGTATGTGTATGTTGTTATTTCCTTTTAAAATTAAACTGGCTCACGGCCTCACTGGCCATGCCTTCTTCCAGAGGATGACTTTCACTTCATTCACAACATAAACTGTGAGGTCCCAACTCTGTGTAAAGTCTAAATGCATTGGAATTGTGACACTTGCATCTATTTACCATCCTTTTTAATTTGTACTAGAAGAAAACATCCTGATCTTGTGGCCATAAATAATTTAGCATTCCCACACATCCTAATATAACATGTAGTACATTGAGAGGTCCAGTACAGTTTTTCAGAATTTCAGAATATTTGTACTTAGGAGAAAGAGTGTAACTTCTTAAGTTCTTTGGCTATTTGAACATTAATTCTCTATCGCTTGTAGTGTTAGTAAAGATCTTTTCCCACTCTGTAAGTTGCTGCTTTGTTCTATTGACAGTGTCCTTTGACTTACAGAAACTTTCAGTTTCATGAGGTCTCATTTGTTAGTTGTTTTTAGAGCATGAGCCATTGATTCTTTTCAGGAAATTTGCCTCAGTGCTAATGTGTTCAAAGCTCTTTCCCACTATCTCTTCTATTGATTAATTGCATATATTATATATGGCCACAAGATCAGGATATGTCATACCTGATTTTTCAGTCCTAAGAATCCAGGAACCTTTAGTGATAAGCTTACCAATATCGATTAATATCAGATAATGTGTCAGACATAGAGGTTTCTTCAACTAGATGGTCCCTCAACTCACCATCATGAGGCAGACCTAGAGGGAGTTCATAAACAGTGGGGTCACGCTCAATTCTCTAGATGTAAGAAGCTAGAGCAAAAGGTACTAGATTCATAATGATAAGAGCAAGAGGAAAAACCATGTTCAAAGTCTTACTTTTACAGCCATATGTGACATTTAAACAATCTATAAAGATAGCATTTTTCTCTGAGTATTAAACTAGTTTTCAAGTAAACACAAAGAAGTAAAAATTATTTTTCTTTCCTAATAAAATGTATTTCTTCCAATTTGTTTTACTAAATTAAATTTCCCTAATTTAGCAACAGCAAGTTACTTCTAGTTGTGATTTCACTTATTTCACAATCAATACAAACATTAAAATAATTTCTAGAAACATAATGTGAATTAATGGTATTTGTGTAGGTATCAGCACATTTAGGTATTAGATAAAGAACATATCTCAGCTGGTTTACCCTTATGAGGAGTATTTTGATCAAGCATAGTGTCTTAGTCAGAGTTTCTATTCCTGCACAAATATCATGACCAAGAAACAAGTTGGGAGGAAAGTTCAGCTTACACTTCTAATTGCTGTTCATCACCAAAGAAAGTCAGAATTAAGGGAATGTTGACCTCAGGAAAAGATCCCACCCAGCTAAGCTGATTGTTTGTGTCTACAGTTGAAGGAATATTTATATCATGCTATGTGTTATTGCTACCTGGTTTTTGTTTTCATTTGGATGTTTTAGTTCAATTGGAATGAACAAAAATTCAGAAATGGAAGGCACACCTTTGATCCAGATCTTGAGACTAGAAGACATAGGTGTTTGATCCAGATCTTGACCTGAATGGCATGTACATGCCTTTGATCTGTATCTTGAGGAATAGTGGCCATAAAAACTTAAGGTCTAGGCATGATGGTAATATACCTTTGATGCAAGGACACAGAGGCAAACAGATCTCTGAATTCAAGACCAGCCTGGTAGGAACAAGTTCCAGGTAAAGAAAAGCTTAGATAGTGAAAGAATTGAAAAACAGAAAAGCTAGTAATGATGTAATACAATGAGAGGGGACATATTCCAGCCCCAGCAAGCGGCATTACTTGGCAATTTTAGCCATGTGGCTCTGACTTCAGAATAGTCAAGAATAGTTACTGGGATAGCTGGAACTAAGAAATTAGTGATGATTAAGAAGAGCTCCACCTGCATATGTAAAAGAGGATGGCCTTGTCTGGCATCAAAGGAAGGGGAGGCCACTGGTCCTGTGAAGGCTTGGTGCCCCAGTGTAGGGGTATGCTAGGACCATGAGGTGGGAGTGGGCTGGTGGGTCGGGGAGCACCCTTGTGGAGGGAGGGAGTGGGATGGGGAATTTTTGAATAGGAAAACAGGAAACATTTGAAATGCAAATAAACAAAATAACCAATAAAATTTTAAAAAAGAGGCCAATGGGAGGCAGTTGGGGAGGGGAGAGAGAGGAGAAAAGGGAAACAGGATCAGGTATGGAGGGTGGGGACAGGAGAGAAGACTAGAAGGCCAGGAGAATGAATGGACATATGCATTCTTGAGGACTGGGAAGTGGAGTGGTGAGGGTGGGACTCTAGAAAGTATCAGAAACCTGGGAGGTGAGAGACTCTCAGAACTCAAAGAGTATGATATTATCCAAAATGCCTAACAGCGCGGTGGGAGAGAACTTGAAGAGTTCACCTCCAGTAGAAAGACAGGGCCTCAAGTAGAGATGGGCTTACCAAACCAGTCAAAATTTCTGACACAGAATTGTTCCTGTCTAAAAGAAATGTAGGGACAAAAATGGAGAAGAGACTGAAGAATAAGGTGGTCCAGTGACTGGCTCAATTTGGGAATCCATCGTATGGGGGTTGGGAGGGCATCAAAGCCTGACACTATTACTGATGCTATGTGATGTGCTTACAGGCAAGAGTCTAGTATGGCTGTCCCCTGAAGCCCTTCCAACAGCTGACTGAGACAGACACAGGTACTTACACCCAACCATTGGACTGAATTCAGGGACTACTATGGTTGAATTAGGGGAAAGATTGAAGAAGCTGGAGGGGAGGGCGACTTGTAGGAAGACAAACAGTATCAACTAATCCAGACCCCTGAGAGCTCCCAGAGACTGAGCTAACAAACTGTCAGCATACAGGGCTGGTCTCACCCCCCTCCCTCCTATTGTGACTATATAGCAGAGGACTGCCTAGTCTGGTCTCAGTGGGAGATGGTTTGCCTAATCCTAGAGAAATGTGAGGCCACAGGGAAGGGACATATCTGGAGGTGGGGGAGAGGGGAAGCACCCTCTCTGAGGCAAGGGAGAGGAGGAATGGGATGAGGAATTGTGGGAGGTAGGACTGGGAGGGGGCAACAGCTGGAATGTAAATATAATAATCATAATCATAATCACAATCATAACCATAAAAAGAGTAGACTAATGTCACTGTGGTGAAATGTTCTTCTGGGAAGTGATTTTGAGAGAGAGAGAAAAAAGAAATCTGTGTTCCAGAGATAGCCAAGATTGTACCGTGTGCTGCAGCCAGAATTGGTAAAATGTAGGAATCACCCAGGTGATATTGATTTTGTAGGCATAAAGGGGTCGTGGAGAGCAACTGAGACTTGGCACTGTGAGAGGTCAGGAAAGGCTATTTGTTGGTAAAGGTACAGCCCCGGTTGAAGTTGGTGGCCCAGGACAGAAGGGGTCATGCTAGAGGCCTTGTACAATGAAGAGAGCCTGTAAGAGCCTATTGGTGAAGCCTAGTTGCAGCAAAAGACCCAACCATGTTGGAGATGCCAGTACCACGGGATGAGCTCCAAGAATAGCAGCGGCAGTGGAGTGGAGTCAACCAGAGCCTGGAGTGCTACAGAGGGCAGAGCTCGAGAAGTGATCCAAGCCCTTTGGAAGAGACCAGAAGATTATGTATGAATCCCAGACATGGGAGGAAGAAGCTGTGAAGCTGAAGTTGCTTTGGAGACCCCAAGATGGCTGATGCCAGATGTCAGAGCTGTGGGATACCTGCTGAGGAAAGCTGCTAACAGGGAGTGAAACAAATGCATTGCACGCACCAAAACTGAAAGGAGCTGGACATCAAACATAGAAATCCAGAGCTTGAAGTTTGCCCAGCTAATTTGTCTTGCTTCGGTCCAATGTTTCCTCATTATGATATTTAGGAATGGTAATGAGTAGTTGGTGCCATGATATATTGGAAATATGTCATCTGCTTTTTTATTTTGATTTGATAGGGGATTACAATTAAGCTATTGCTTGCATCTCAAAAGAGATTTTTATCTTGGGACTTTTAAACATTGTTGAGACTCTGGATGACTATGAGACTTTTGAAGTTAGACTAAATGTATCTTGCACTATGCTGTAGACCCATGTGTTTGAACAAGCCTATGGGGGCCAGAGAGTAGAATGTGGTAGTTTGAATATGTTTGGCCCATGGTAAGTGACATTATTAGGAGGTGTGGTCTTGTTGAAATAACTGTGAATTGAACCTCTACAACTATAAGCCATTTGCAATTAAATGTTGGTCTTCAAAAAAGTGACTTTGGTCATGGTGTCTCTTCACAGCAATAAAACCCTAACCAAGACACCACGTCTATTGGTTGTTTATTCCCCACAAACTCATGGTAAGGGCCTATTACTGAGGACAGCAGCTGTATAAGGTATTGGACATGGAGAATTAGAGATAGTGACTGCCTAGAGCTTCCACGTTTATCGCTGACTAGTGCATGACACTGGCATTCTGCGTGCCAGCAAAAGAATGGTAAATACCGACAGAACTATAAACCCTTCCACTCCTTTGGTAACCTAAATGCAAGAAGTGCTACTACAATGGAGCACAAAGCTTTGTGGGACTAACCAACTGATATATGATTGGATTAAGGCCCTCCGAATAAGATAGAATCCATCTCCGGATGTCCATGCTGGCCAAGAACCTGAAATTACACAGGCTACAGACATAGGGGAAAACTGAAGAATACTCTTCTGCTAGAGAAAGGTAGCAGCAGAATGACTTTTAATGAAACTCTGCTATATTCTTAGATCAGTGTCTTGCTCAGTCAGATAATTCCTCCTGCAGTAGATGGGAATAAATATGGGGACCCGCATCTGGACACTATGCAGCAAGGGAGAGCTAACATGTAACAGACAGTGCTAAATGAAATGGCTCAATTCATTCCCTTCCTTCGGGAGGTGGAGAACCACCTGAAGAGGATGCTGAAAGGTTTTAAGAGCCAGAGGAGATGGAGAGAACCAAGGAAGGAAGGCCTTCTGACCACAGCAGGACCGAAGATATGTGGACTTAACAGAGACTGTGGCAGCATGCACAAGGCCTGGACATGTCTGGGCCTGATCAGGTCCCAGTGCTGAAAGTGGGTATGAACCAAAGCTCACATTTAACTTAGAAACTGTCACCAGCTGATACCATCTTCAAATGGAAAAACAAAACAAAACAAAACTGGTATTCTTGGCGTCTATGCAACCCATGCTTAAGACCAGGCCCATGTGCAGCATTGGATGGCCAACTCGAAATGAACCCAGTTGTATTTTTGGAGGTTTATTTTCTCATGATGCTTTGTCTGGCCATTCTTCTTTTTGTCCTTCTTCTTACCTCACACAGGTCTTCTGATTATATATTATGGCATTTGACCTTTCTGTTTTTAGAGGTCTGTGTGCACTAATGTTTGTGCATCTCTGTCTATATGCATGTGCTTATATTTTTTCTATGGCTGTTTATATTTCTGTTCTTTGGTTTCATTCTATTCAGATCTATTTACTTTTATTTTATCCTAGATACAACCAAATCCAACCTTTCCTCCATTAGATACTTAATTTTATCCTCACTTTGGTGAATTGTGATTCTACACTTAGATCTTCAACCTGAGCAGTTAGCTACCATAGTCTGATACCCAGTGAAGATGATAGCATATCATTTCTTTTTAAATGCCTTCATCCATAGGGTCTCAGGATGTAGGTCAGGTGGACAAACAGGAGCATTGGCCATACCCTTCAAAGATTTGGGGACATCTGGTGCCTTTATGACCAACACAACAGAAAGATGATTATCAAATCTAATACTGGGGTTTGCATTATAACCTTTGTTGTCTCTGAGGACCATTATCCATATATATATATATATATATATATATGCTTCTGTTTAAGTTACTTCTTAATTGTGTTTTTAAAAGATTTATGAAGCAGTGTGATTTATGAAGCACCAAAGATATATGGCTTTTCCACATATCATTAGTTTAGTTAAGCCTTCTCCCTAATTTCTCTCTTCACATTCTCATTTAAAAGTTTACCCTTAGTATCCCCCTCTCTATTTTTATATCATCTGCGTTATTCTTCATCTATCCATTAAGTTCTCTTTCCCCATCCTGTTAGAGTCACATCTAGTTTCCTGACTTTTGAGCACTTCAATTGAAATGGACAATTCAAATGGAAAGAATTCAAAGGTAAGGGTTGTAGACTCAGCTGAGCGATTAAGTGCATGTGTTACTCTTACACAGGACTTTACTTAAATCTTTTTTATAGGATATTTTTTATTTACATTTCAAATGTTATCCCCTTTCCCCCACCCAACCACCCTCCCCTTCCCACCTACCTGCCCTGGCATTCCCCTGTACTTGAGATTCTCTTCCCTTTGGTGCCCAACAAGGCCATCCTCTGTTACATATGCAGTTGAACCCATGGATCTGTCCATGTGTACTCTTTGAATGGTGGTTTAGTGTCTGGGAGCTCTGGTTGGTTGGTATTGTTGTTCTTATGGGGTTGCAAACCCCTTCAGCTCCTTCAATCCTTTCTCTAAGTCCTCCAATGGGGACCCCATTCTCAGTTCAATGGTTGGCTACAAGCATTTGCCTCTGTATTTATCATGCTTTGGCAGAGCCTTTCAGGAGACAGATATATCAGGCTCCTGTCAGCATGCATCTCTTGGCATCAGCAATAATGTCTGAGTTTGGTGGCTGTATGTATATGAGCTGGATCCCCAGGTGGGGCAGGCTCTGAATGGCCATTCCTTCAGTTTCTGCTTTAAACTTTGTCTCCATGTCTCCTCTTATGAATTTTTTGTCCTTCTAAGAAGGTCTGAAGCATTTTTGCTTTAGGCATCCTTCTTCTTGAGCTTCATGTGGTCTGTGGATTGTATCTTGGGTAATTCGAACTTTTCAGCTAATATATGTTTATGTGTGAGTGCATACCATGTGTGGATTTCTGTGTTTGGTTTACCTCACTCAGGATGACATTTTCTAGTTCTATCCATTTGCCTATGAATTTCATGAAGTCATTGTTTTTAACAGCTGAGTAGTATTCCCAGTAGCTGGAATGAACCCAGATGTCCTTTAATAGAGGAATGGATATAGAAAAGGTAGTACATCTACTTAAATCTCCTTTAGGAACCTCTTATTGGTTCACAGCCTTCTGTAACTCCAGTTCCAAACTATACAATGCCTTCTGAACATCATAGGCCCCAAGCACAGATATACTTGTAGACAAAATACTCATACAGAAATTAAAATGAAAAAATATTTTGAAAAGAGAACCTATGCAGGGCACATAAGAGAGAACAGATATATAGAGGGTGTTTGTTGGGGGCTGGATCACCTTAGTTGGAACTTTTTATCATTTTTACCTACTTACCATCAAATTTGATTTTTTTCTTTATCACTGAGAAAAATTTTAATTATCAGCTGATGGAAAGCGAGGCTTGTTGGATTTTCTGGCCCTTATGTAATGAACAACTTAGCCATGAATGTGTGAGTGTTTCCCTAGCAAGAGATATCTTTGGTGTATGTGCTCATCAGTTGTATTGGAGGTCAATTTTTAAGTCTCTTTTTAGCTATCTGAGAAAATTTTCATAGTAGCTCAACCAGATTAGCCCACCACCCCAAAAACAACTAACATGGATTAAATGTTTTTCATTCCCTGGGTCATCACATGGAATTTGCAAATTTTTTCATTATTAGCCATTCAAAGTGTGGAGAAATATAATCTAAGTGATTTGATTTGAAGATACAACAGGACACTGAGAAATCAAGCTGGATGTGAGTTGGAAGTTTCTTTCTTGCTGGCTAACTTCAATACGAATGGATGGGTCTGGGAGACCTTCTGGTAGAGGTAAGCTATTAACACTTTGGCCAGGATGTCAACCCCACAGGCTAAAATAATGACATGCTTAGAAAAAGGACATGTCATTAGTGCAACAAAATAATTCATGGAATGGTTACAATGCTAGTAACCAACTGCTTCCTGATTAGATCTGAGTCTTACTGCATAGGAGGGAACTCACATTTTGCCTATAAAACCAGTCAAGAACTAGAAACTGGCTAAGTTGTAGGCCCTGGGAGAAAAATCTACTTCTGTTTTGTTGATACATTTACATAGTATCCAACTGCCAACTTTGTGTTCAAGGTTTATTTAAAATTTATTTTTTAATGCATGAGTGTCTCTTTGTATATGTTTGCACACGTATATGGTAATATTCAAAGAGTCCAGAAGAAGGTATTGGATCCTCTGGTGTAGAAGCTATAGGATGTTGTGCACTTCATGATTTGGGTTCAGGAAACACAACTTTGGGCCTCTGAAAGAGCAGTAAGTACCCGTAACTACTGAGCCCTCTCTCCAGATCTCAAAATGCCTTGAAATGCTAATGTTCATCCTCATTAGATTAGTGCAGCTTTCAGTCTCCAACAGAGCTGACCCTGAAAGTGTCAATATATCATCTTCCTCGACGTTCATAGATGATGGTAGAAGTGAGAAGAAAGAATGTTAGAGCCAGAGGTTGAGGAAGAATCCTGTGGTTCAGTGTCTTCTACACATGGCAGAGTCATTGCTCTCAAGAACATACATCTGTGGCCACCTGGATAAGGCTTGCATAGGAGAGGACCTTTTACCATTTCATCATATATTGGGAGGAGCTCTTGATACTCACCCTTATTAATATTTCTTACTATAT
This sequence comes from Rattus norvegicus, assembly GCF_021556685.1. Taxonomy (NCBI): domain Eukaryota; kingdom Metazoa; phylum Chordata; class Mammalia; order Rodentia; family Muridae; genus Rattus; species Rattus norvegicus. The sequence continues at coordinate 76,848,929 of NC_141550.1, forward strand.
AAGAAGCCTCTTATTATTTAGTTAGTAGTACCTGTAAAACTGTCCATATTCTGGAATATATCCCCTCAGCTCCTCCTCTTGAAAAAAAAAACACACTACACTCAATGAGTCAAAGTGGAAAAATGGGGAAGGATATCAGAGAAAAAAGAGGAGAGAGGGAGAGATGAGAGAAAATGAAGGCCATCTACAAAATGCTGCAAACTTAGTATATGCACGCACAGCATTGTCAAAGATACAAAGCAAATATGTTCTGTTTCTAACAGGTAACAATGCCCAAGTACAAAAAGTGAATAAGGACTAAAATAGGAGTATTTGACAGGGGTGGTAATCTTTTCTCAGTTTTCTACTTGAACACATTCGAAAGACACACCTGACCTCCTTTGTGAGCCCCTTTAAGAATGTTGATGGCAGAAGTTTAACTAACAAATCAGCAGGCAGCAGTGAGGTCCTGGTGCTCCTTCTTAATTGGCTTGGCCAAGAAACAACTCCTTAACAGGAGCTGGGTCAGAGTTACTCACCAACAATCTGAGCCATTTATCTCAGCTTTTGTCAGGGAAGAAAATTTTAGAAAAAAGAAATCTCACTTTTGAGAGAGACACATAATGATTCAAATTATTTACATATTTTTGTAACATTAGAAAAACCATACAAGTCACAGAATCAAACAAGTCATCGTTCAAAGAAATTCATTTTATAATTGATTATATAGTCTTACAAAATGGAATTGATGTCAGGGACCTAAAGATCTATGATAGCAAACTCTTTGGGGAGTATTTAGATAGCTGGTTTTTTACCAAGTCCATCTCAAGAAAAGCATATATATTTACATTAAACATAAAACCAGATCTTGCATCTATGTTAAATCCAGGCCACTTAGAGTAATTTGTACAGTGCTCAAGATATAGTAAAACAGACTCTCAGTTTTATGTACTGCGTGATGACACAGAGAAAATGGGGTCTGCTGTGACACCATCAAGACTTTTTATATCGGAAATGTTTCCTGGGGTAGAAAATATATAGTAGTTTTAACAAGAATGGTTTAATATAATTATTAGCTACATAAGGAGAATAAAATGCACAATATAAATCCAAGAGAAAGTTAAAAAACTCTTACATAAGAAGGAGATATAAATGAAACAACATCCCTGAATATGTATGTTGACATCACTATTAACAATGTGACAATATTTAACGATAAAATTTTTAAGGAAGCCATTATCTTTACAATCATAAGGCTTGGATTCTTAATCAGAATTATTATTGCCTTTATATGAAGAACTTAGTAGAATATGGAACACACACAGAGAGGAAAAATTACATGATATTATATCAAGATGGCAGTTATCTAATAGCAAGGAGAAGAGCACACATTAGAAACCAAGTTTACCAGAATCTTTATCATGGGTTTTAGCCTGCAGAATTTGGACAAAAATAAATGCCAGGTGCTTCAATGATTCCTTATGTGATATTTTGATACATTGGCCAGAACTGATTAATACAGTTAGCAAGGAAAAAACAGCCAGAGGAGACAAGGGCATTCAAAAGTGGTATTCCAATACATGTGCACAATCTATTAGAGCTGATGCAAGTGTGGTGGTCAAGAGCATACTCATGTTCTGACTACCAGTCCTGGCCACCATCTTAGCCACTGTATTTGCCCTCTTGTCAGCTGTCAGGGTGCTAAGAAGTACCATATAGTTAGCACAATAGAATGCTTTCCCCAACAGTGTGGCATGGACAGATTGTAAGTTGGACCACTCCCAAGGATAAGTACACAATTCCTTACAGATGTATTACCACCGGTCATTCTAGAAGCTTTACTACAAGATCTCACGTGGCTTCTTCTGTCTCTCAAACCTTTTAATGTCCTTTCCCTCCATGGGAGGATTGTTCAGGAACTGTCTAGCATAGTTGTTCAATTTTCTATGGCCCTATGCCATTTTACCTATACACATGCACATGCATACACACAAAGTCTTTTAAGTTTTGTTTCTCTTTTTAAATGAAAATGCAGCATATTTTAGAGTAGGATAAATATTTCAGCCCAGAGTGTTTATTCCTAAAATTTTCTTTTGTAGATGTTGGTCACCAAGCTGTCTCAGTTTCTAATGTTCCTGAGAGACTGTCAGTTCATCCTGAATATGTAGATACCTCAGACCTACTCATCTTTTTGAAAAGATCATTAATGAATGACATGCATTCTTTTTTATTTACACAACAATTGTAGGTGTAAAATATCCCTTATAATCACATATAAAAGGGGAACAACTTTCATTTTTTTCATAATAAAGGAGTCTTCACTTTGCTACCCTTCCTGAAACATACAATAATATTATATATAATTATATATACATATATAAATATATAATTGCAAATGGATAATATGAACTCTACATTCATAGTTTGTGGTTGAAGTAGTCAAAAATGAGGCAGAATTATATGGATGTAACTTGAGTCTTCTAGCATACTACATTTCTCAGATCCAAAATTTCTGAGCTACTAAATTTCTCACAGAAAGAAGAAGGAGGCACTTGAGAAAAGCTTTGTTTTTCAAGGGTTAGGGAACTCACTCATGGACATTTGCTGGTTTTGTTTGACAGTGAGTATTTGATATATTTTACAGTTAAAATGTATGATGGATTTTGAATATTTAGGTTTCCCAAATGTCTGTATTTTGTTTGCTCTGAAGACTCAGCATGAAACAATGCCTGTTGCCTAAATTCCCTTCCTATATCTAGAAAATATGTTTAGCATTGCCACTCACCTACTCATGAAACAGATGATGTGTTTATATGTGTGTTATTTCATCTCTTAGAACTGGATTCTTTAGGGATCTTCTTAAAGCTGCATGAAGTCTCCTCCTTGAGAGGAGGAGAAAAATCTTCGTTTGAAGCTTGCTGTCATATATAAATATGTAGGAAATAGAAGATTTTAAGAGTGGGCTTCTCAATCGTTTCTTTGTTGTTGTTGTTCTTGTTTTAAGTCAGTATACTCTTGTATTTCTTTGGAGAAACATTCTCAGCTTGCCCCAATAAAACCAGTATATTTGTAAAGCATATTGTTGTTGGAATATAAGTGCAAGTGATATAATAAAGAGCTGGGGCTCCCACTGAGCTCTCAGCCTCCATCCTGAATGTGTCAGCACTTTTTGGACTTTATAAAAGTATAATTGCCCTACAAGAGTCTCCAAGATGACCCATCCCATCAACATAGTAACGGAAACCAAGGGAACACATTAGATTTACACTAAGTATTTCTCTCAGCCATCTCCAATAAGGACCATGAATATGAGCTATTTTCAAATTAATTATCTTCTTCTGAATAATTATTACGGGTGTTGTTTCTTCTTATTGTTATTTTTATTGTTATTTTTTATTTTCTTTTACCATTTGAGAGTATGGTATGTGCCGTAGAGCATATGTGGTGGGCAAAGGAAAATTTGACTAAGGTTGTTCTTGTCTTCTGCTATGTGAGATCCTGTTGTAAAACTATAAAAAATAAAATAAAAGTATGATTGTCTTTTATTCCCACTAGGTCCAGCACCACAGTGCCCCAAGATATCTGCTGAATATCTTGCCAGAAACACACATTCCAATTCTGTGGCAGCCCAGGCTAGCAGCCCCACACTCCATTACATTTAAATCTACACATGAAAGAACACACAACACAATAACCTTAGATCCAGTTGATAAGATATAATTGCCCACTTACACATACAAAACCCAACACACACCTATCCCTTAAGAACATTAATAACGACCTATAAATACACAGAACGGAATCTTAACATCACCTGCCATGGCTTCTCTCCCTCTCACTCCTATATCTTCCTCCTTTCCACTCCAGTCTCCTCCTCTTCCTTCAAACTTCTCTCCTGCCCATCCTTCCTTGTCCTCCAATGACAGGCCTCCTTCTATCCTGAACCTGCCCCTCACCTGTATTTTACAAATTCAATGGGAAGAAGGTTCTGGTGAAGTCACCTGAGTCCTGAGTACCTGACAAGGCAGCTGTCCTTGGGGCAGTGGAATTAGCATCAAAATACAGATGACTCCAGGGCAAACCACAACAGGTTCCAAAAGAGAAAGTCAAGTGTCCAGCTTGATGGTAGGCGCCTTTACTCCATGGGTCTGTGCATTCTGTCTAGAAACATTAAATATTAGTGACATCATGTTCATCTGACAAGCAATAGTATGAAAGCTGTAAAACTATGACTCTTAATACTTCCACAGCATCTCTGTTAAGGGTTATTTTGTGTGTGTGTGTGTGTGTGTGTGTGTGTGTGTGTGTGTGTGTGCGCGCGTGTGTGTGCATTTGTGTATGAGAGTATGAGTCTGCATGTGTGGCACATGTGTGTATTAAAATAAATGTTTTATGGATCTTTTAAATTTATATGATCCATTTTCTCTGCCCAGTCAAGTGCTTTTAAATGAACTTGGACTCAGAGTCAACAAGTAAGGCCAAGTTCTCATTAGAAGCATTATTTTGCTATGATTGATGCTCCTTTCCAAATCCAGGTGTTTGAGGACAGTTAACTAAGTTCTCCTGGCTCATTTACTTTTTCCCGAGGGATATATCACAGGCTCAGGAATTTAGAACTCCTTTTCCCATGACAATTGAAGCTGCTTTACCTATGCCCATCTTTCTATCACTAAGTTATATGAATTGGACACTTTGGAAAATCCTTCTGAAATTGGCACTTTGTCAAGTATAGGAAACTATCTGGATCATTCTCAATGATTTACTCTCAGGAGTGTGGTGTGTTAATGTTTATGCTGAAGAAGAGGTTACAGACACTGCTTTACTTATCAGATAGACTATGTGCTTGATAACTTTGCTGGTATTTGGGTTTGAAGAGCCACAGATGGATGGAGGTATATGTGTCAAGATCTACCCCACTGACTATGTGTGAGATATATTATTTTAAACCCAGACAACCCATTCAGAAGCAGACAACAAAAACAACCAAAAACTATCATCAACAAATTTTCGCAAAACAACAGGCAAAGAACATGGTCATTATCTGTAGATTTGCAACCTGCTAATATAGGTAATTCAGTTGTAGAATGGTGCTCCATGGATATATGAGGCTCTGCATTGCTTCTCATTTTGTGATTCATATTTAGAATTTGAGTTCAACTCCAATAAGAATGAAATATTAAACTTCATATCTTGCTCCTCTGAGATAGTTCTCTGTTATGAGACTAGAGAAGTACTTAAAAAATACTATTATGCCTTTTATTCATAGACACCTAACTATTTTTATATTCATGGTAAGACAAGGCTTTATATAGGTCCAATGTAGTTTGTCATATCTTCATCAGTTATCATTTTGGTGCTGAGGTTAAGTAAGGGCTAAAGTCTGTTAAACAGAAATGACAATTATGTTTAGCATAAACAATAATGAAAAATCATTACTTTCCCATCAAATCCATTAGCAGAAAACTTGGCTCTCCAATGGTTTAGATTATACAATTGGTGGATAATCAAACAAAGCAGATGGGAAGAGCTGGCCATAGTGTCTAAGGCCACTGTTGAACTACAAATGTTCTATGTTGATCATGAAAAGTCTCTTTATGAACTAGACTTATGGATTGGGTTCCAGCATGTAGAAATTGCTTGTGGATCATTTACATTTCTCCCTTATCCATCTAGATTTGAGCTGTGCTGTGTCATTTATTACACAGAACAGATATATTCTAATCCAGTTCAGAAGAATAACTGACTTAGTGCCATGGTATTTCTAATACGTTGGTTTTAGTCTATCTACAGACAAATGTTTAGAAATGATATTACTAGTAGAACTTCAGTAGCTCGTCTCAAAATAACCCAGCTTGCAAGTGGAAGTGTCAGAGTTAGGGGCACTGGGATGTGTTAGTGTTAGGTAAGGGTTAGCTAGTATCAAAAAAAAAACCTCAGCTTGAAAATGGAAATGCTTTAGCAATGTTTGGAAATTTTAAAAATAACTGTGTTACCAAGAAAGGTGTGAATCACCTGTGAATTGTTTGATCCATCACTCACTCCTTTAGTCAAGATCCAACACCCATTATTGAAATAATATTAAGGGCTTGGATGAAAAATAAAGCTATATTACATTTTTCATTTTTCTTTTGGCAAAATAGATGTAGCTCAATAAGAAATGAGATGTTAAAACACAAGTAGTTTTTAAAAGTGAATTCTATGTCTCGGCTTGGCAAAACACAAATTTTACCTAGCTGATGATCATTATTTAATACCCCGGGATCAAATTATTTCTTTCCATTTCATATTTTCAAAAAGTTATCTGTGGTGATGCAAAAAATTACAAAATTATCTCTGATGAGCCTGGAACTTTCTGAACCTCAAAGCCAGAGGTAATAATGGCTTACCTTGAGGTCATTTAAAACTTAAGATTGGTGGCCTTCTGTGTACTTAGCCTGATTATTTATCCTGCCTTTGAGAGTTAAAATTATAACAACCAACATCACTTGCCTTGGACTTCCCATGTAATCAACTTTTATAATGTATTGCTGCCATCTGAAATTATGTACCCTTCCATACTGCTGACCCACAGTAATACATATGTATCAATTTGCCAGAAGCGCAAAATACAGAAGTTGAGAACAACTTTCTAAAATCTACCACGAAGGCTGAAAGCAACCATTTATCAATATTGGTTGATAAAGAATGTTTCTTTTTTTCTGAGTCACTTGGAATCTGTTGGAGCCAGTAGCTAATCCCTTGTAAAATTTTGTTAAAGATTTCTGTTAAGTACCCCGCCCCCTCCATCTCCATGTGATGCTTTCGGTGCTATACATAGTGAAGCTCTTTGTTAGGGCCAGACACCACCACGTAAGCACGAGCAAAGACCCAAACAGACACAGACAGTTCATAAAGCAGATAGAGCACAAACAGACACATATACTGGGACACAGCCAGACTGCGTATAGAAGAGACACCACATCACACACAATAGATCCAATCCAACAGTCATGAGACATATACACACACAGGGTAAATTACAACAGACATATTCGACAAATTGACAGGCACAGCCCTCAGGCAGACAGAGACAGATGCATAGAGCAGGCTAAGGAGAGAAAACACAGGGAGTACAAAGTAAATAATTCAAATTTGGACTCACTTCTTTGGTTAAATGACTCCATAGGGAAAGTGTGGTTCTTTCTTTCTGCAGTGTAAAATCAACACAGTATTGGTGACTTAAAGTTAATCACTAATTTGTATAATCTGCACACATATCATGTTACAGCTTGTTACAGATGTCTACATCTATCTTTAATGTAGTATTTAAGTATTAAATCCATTTACTTATTCACGACGGATTTTTGAATGCTACTTTAAACACATTCATAGCCATGTGGGAGAAATTAAAATAATTAGATACAGCTTCTGTCACTGTCCTTATAAACCTTACAAATTTTCATGTGGAGAGTTGTGGAAAACTGTCATTTCCCTCAAAACAGCCTTATGAACACTGGCTTAATTATATGTAAAAAACAAAACCTAAAATCTGTTTTAAAGTTGACACTGTTATAACAGAATACCTTAAGCAGGATACTTTATAAAGAACAAAAAGCTAGGGCAGGAGAAATAGTTCAGAGGGAATGAGCAGACCACTTGCGTTCATTTCATTGAACTAGCGGTGTATGGCTCACAACTGCCTGCCACTCAGTTCCAGAAAACATGACTTCGTCTTCTAGATGCCTCAGACGTCCACACTCACACTTGCACATACACCCCCACAAAGATGCTATGCTGTAGCTGTATTGTGTCCTTCTTTGTTCTGTAGGATGTGACATTTTATTGCACCCCATTTGATTAGATTTTTCTCAGAAGATTCTATATTTCACAAAAAAATGGTGAAGTAAACTCTAGAAATCCTTCTTAGTAAGGAGTTAGCATTATCTGTTCGGTATCCAAAGTGATAGAGAAAAATTTGGAATTCCTACCTAGTGTCTGTAGAGATGATTGTTTTCCTATGCTCCCAATGTATGACAAAATATTTTTGGTATTGCAGTCATTTCAAATCAATATCGTGATACTCTCAGATAGAAATTACAAATTAACTCTGTACCCCATTTTTTAATAGAGTTATTTGACTAACTGGAGTCTAACTTCTTGAGTTCTTTGTATATTTTGGATATTAGCCCTCTATCAGATGTAGGATTGGTAAAGATCTTTGCCCAATCTGTTGGTTGCCGTTTTGTCCTAATGACAGTGCCCTTTGCCTTACAGAAGCTTTGCAGTTTTATGAGGTCCCATTTGTTGATTCTTGATCTTACAGCATAAGCCATTGGTGTTTTGTTCAGGAAATTTTCCCCAGTGCCCATGTGTTCGAGACTCTTCCCCACTTTTTTGTTCTGTTAGTTTGAGTGTATCTGGTTTGATGTGGACGTCCTTGATCCACTTGGGCTTAAGCTTTGTACAGGGTGATAAGCATGGATCGATTTCTATTCTTCTACATGTTGACCTCCAGTTGAACCAGAACCGTTTGTTGAAAATGCTATCTTTCTTCCATTGGATGATTTTAGCTCCTTTGTCAAAGATCAAGTCGAATGGCCAAAAAGCACCTAAAGAAATGTTCAATATCCTAAGTTATCAGGGAAATGCAAATCAAAACAAGACTGAGATTGCACCTCACACCAGTCAGAATGGCTAAGATAAAAAACTCAGGTGACAGCAGATGCTGGCGAGGATGTGGAGAGAGGAACCTTCCTCCATTGTTGGTGGGATTGTAGACTGGTACAACCACTCTGGAAATCATTCTGGAGGTTCCTCAGAAAATTGGACATTCTACTACCTGAGGACCCAGCTATATTTCTCCTGAGCATATACCCAAAAGATGCTCCAACATACAATAAAGACACATGTTCCACTATGTTCATAGCAGCCTTATTCATAATATCCAGAATCTGGAAAGAACCCAGATGCCCTTCAACAGAGGAATGGTTACATCTACACAATGGAGTACTACTCAGCTATCAAAAACAATGACTTCATGGAATTCATAGGCAAATGAAATGAACTAGAAAACATCATCCTAAGTGAGGTAACCCAATCACAGAAAACACACTTGGTATGCACTTATTGATAAGTGGATATTAGCCCAAAAGCTCAAATTACTCAAGATGAAGGATGACCAAAATGTGCATGCTCCCACTCCTTCTTAAAAGGGGGAAATATCCATATTAGGAGATATGGAGGCAAACAAAGGAGCAGCCATTCAGAGCCTGCCCCACGTGTGGTCCATATATATATATATATATATATATAACCACCAAAACTAGATAAGATTGATGAAGCTAGAAAATGCATGCTGAAAGGAACCAGATATAGATCTCTCCTGAGAGACATATCCAGAGCATGTCCAATACAGAGATCAGTGCTAGCAGCAAACCACTGAATTGAGAACAGGACCCCCTTTGAAGGAATTAGAGGAAGGATTGAAAGAGTTGAAGGAGCTTGCAGCCCCATAAGAACAACAATGCCTACCAACCAGAGTCTCCAGGGACTAAACCACTACTGAAAGACTATACACGGACTGACCCAGGGCTCCAACTGCACATGTAGCAGAGAATAGCCTTGTTGGGGCACCAGTGGAAGGGAAAGCCCTTGGTCCTGCAAAGGTTGGACCCCCAGGGCAAGGCAATGTCACCGGTGGGGATGGTAAGGGGGAGTGGATGGGGGGGACACCCATATGAGGAGGGGGGATGGGGGTTTATAGGCAGGAAACCAGGAAAGGGAGTAACATTTAAAATGTCAATAAAAATATATCTAATAAAAATAATTTTCTAAAAATAAAATAAATAAATTACAAATTAGAGAGGAAACAGAAGGAGCATATCTTGAAAATTATGTATAGACTCTTCCATTACAGCAGAGTATCTAATTCTCCTCTAGATTATGTGGCTATAAACTCAACTTTTTGGAGAATTCAGCAATGAATGGCTATAATGCTCTATTTCCCAACATTTACCTATGTGAGAAAGGTATAAAAATGAAAGACAATAAGGAAAGACAAAACATTGAAATCATAAATAATCGTCTGTTTTCTGTAAGTCTTAATATGCTTTTATCATTTCTGTCTCTCGTTATGACTTTATTCTGTAGGTAACAAACTAGAAAAATATCCGGTTACACAAACAGTGAGTTCAACAGGCCTATTTAATTGCCTTTCTTTTTTTCCAACTGTGTTTGCTACAGTCTTGTGATTCAAAGATACAATTAGAATGCTATCTTACAGTCTTTCAAAAAAGAAAGTCATGTTTCTTGCAGAGAACTCTAATGATTTTGCTGTTCTATTCCTCTGTATCTGTAGTACATTTCACCTTGTTCGGATGCAAATCTGTGAGTAAAACTTGTCAGAAGAGCAAGAGGGGACAGGAAATTGGATAGAATACGGATTTCTATTAGCAATTGTATTAATGACATCACAAAAAGTTTGTATCTATCTAAAGTCATCTTTGACTAAATAGAAATCGTTTCAGAACGGCACTTACGAAAGTAATGTATGATGTCTCTGCCTTTTATGAAAGGCAGTTAAGATGTTAAATGGCCATCTCATTCTTTTAAATTCTACCACCATAGTACTTGACATATACCCTAGTATATTTATTTATAACAGTGCTAAATATATGTACTTACGTCTATAAAATATTATATATATGTATATATAGTATTAGTGAGGGTTCTCTAGAGGAACAAAATGGATATAAATATATCTGCATGTGTATATATACATATTGCACATAAATATTCAACAATCACTCTCTTCCAATGGATAAATAAAAGTCCAGGAGATCAGTAGGTCTTCAATTTATGAGTTTGGGTGTCTCAGCTGGTCTTCAGACCACCGTATACCAAATATTGAAGTAGTCTCTAATACCAGAGAGGGAATGAACTTGTCAATGAGAGTGAGAGCAAGCAGGCAAATAGCAAGCATTTGCCCATTCCATTTTCGTCATATAAGTTGCCACCAGAAGGTATGGCCTAGATGTAAGGTGGATCTTCCTACATCAAAAATCTATATTTAGCATAGGTCTTCCTATGTCAAATGAGTTCATTAAAAATTCTCCTACAGGTGTACCTAGTCACAAAGGTTTTAGTTAAATCCCACTGAGACAAGAATAGCCATATCACCATATAAATTTAGGTATATTTATACAATATACCTTTCTATACAGGAATTATAAGGGAAATATGTATGAGTAGTGTACTGGCTGGTGTTGTGTGTTAATGTGACACAAGGTAGAGTTATCCCAGATAAAGGAGTCTCCCTTGAGGAAATGCCTCCATGAGATTCAGCTATAAAGCATTTTCTCAATTAGTGATCAAAGCAGGAGGGCCTAGCCCATGTGGGTGTTGCCATCCATGGGCTGGTAGTTCTGGGTTCTATAAGAGAACACGCTGAGCAATCCAGGGGAAACAAGCCCATAAGCAGCATTCCTCCATGGTTTCTATAACCACTCCTGCCTTCAAGTTTCTACCCTGAGTTCCTGTCCTGACTTAATTTGATGATGAACAGCAATATGGAAGTGTAAGCTTTATAAACCCTTTCTTCTTCAACTTGCATTTTGGTTATGATGTTTTGTGCAGGAATTAAAACTCTGACAAAGAAGGTAGATAGTTGGTTGTTGAATTCGTGGGGGTACATTGATAAGTAGATATGTAAATAGACAAACATACAGGTATTTAGGCAGATGATAGCAGCCGGTAGGTAAAAAACATGATAAAATTAAAATATGAATCAATTTCTATATTCTCAAAGATTTAATAACTTGAAAACTGAGAATATTCATAACACAGTATATACATTGAAGATCTTTGAAAAAGATAGGATCTTAGTAATGTTAAATATTATTTCAAAACAGAAGATACTAAACATATTTAAGTTGACTTTAAGGAGGGCCCCAGAATAGTTTCTAACTTCCTGAGTTTATTCTTTCTAAATTATTATTACAATTATATATCTGTATTCAACAAAATATTATCATATCTGCCTACCATTCCTCTCTGTAACCCTCCCAAGATCTTTCTTTCAGATTAGCCTCCATCTAATGCCCTCTTCTCTCTCTTTTTTTTTAAAAAAAATCAATTAAGAAGTGTGCATTACCTTCTATATGAGCATAGAAATAGTATATTTATGGAAACATAGACAACATACTGTTAGACACCCTTGACATAATCAATCTCTCTCTGTCTACCAGCTGCCATCAACTGCCAATTTTTGAATTTCTCTAACATCTATGCTAGACTGTTCATTATCTTGATTTTTGAGAAAATATGTGAACATAAGCATATCTGTTATGGTTCATGACAATAGCAGCAATATCATGCTCAGAAAATAGCAACTGAAAGCCCCTCTTCCTAACTTGAAGCTTTCCGATTATTTTTCCTCTTCTGCGATGCTCCTTGAGGCTCATAGAAGAGCTTGATAAAGATATATTATTTACTGCTAAGAATCATAGTCACTTAGACTAGACTGACCAATTATGAGTCTCTGCATTGACTGTAGTTGATGAAGACAAACTTCACTGTCAAAGTTGAGAGCAAACCAATATATGAATATAAATAAAACTATTTAGAAGGCAGTTTGAATACAGACCATTTAGTAAAATAACGGTTTCGCTCCAGAACCTGGGAACTCCATGCGTATGTAATTTTAACCAGGCTTACAGTCATAGGCATGAATCCTCATTTTTAGAGCAGTCTTCAAATCCAAACAGAAAATAGTTGCACTATGGTAATCATGCTACTCTCCTAACTCTGGGCATATCTTGTCTGGAAAGTACACAGGCTCCAATGCTGGATAAGATCATTGACATGTTTCCTCTTTTAGCAATATTTCAATACCTCATTATTCAAGATGATAAAAAGATGACAGTGATCTCAGAACTTTGCAAAAGACTCTTATCTAGGGAAAATGTGAGCTGACAATGCTACTGATATTAAGTTATCAAGCCAGTAGTTGGAAGAAGAAATATAAGTTCAAATGCAAGGTGATTACTCTTCACAAACTCAATAAAATAGAGAAATTCAAGTAACACAAAGATAAATTCAGATGTAGATATTAAGTAAAAATGTGACAGAATCAGGTTTTTTGAGCATGTCAAATAAGAGATAAAGAAGGCTGGTTTTCAAATGATATTTAATCATTAGAATTTAGTGGAATGTAGAGTTATGAGAGTGAATTAACATTCTGACTAAATGATATCTGGTCTGTTTCAACTGACCATACACACTTGGAAAGTTCTGGAAAAAAACACCTAATATTACTGAATTGTACAATAAATCTGAGGAATAGGAATGTAATGTAATGTTTTAGAGGAAGGAAAAAGTCATCATGCATAAATAAATACACAGTATCACATGTGTGGCTGGAATCCTAGAGTGTATAAATACATACTACATAAATAGAGAAGGAAAACGAAGAAGCAGTTTTTATTTCTCACTGCTTCTTTCTCATATCTGTGATGCAATGAGTTGCTTCAGGGTCCTTCCACCTTCTCTTTCCTATGATGATAGGATCTAGCATCAACTGAGTGAAAACAAACAAACAAACAAAAAATCAAAGTAAACAAAAACCTTCTCTCTTTAATTTGCTCTTGTCAAAGTATGTTGTCATAAACACAGAAGAAGCCAAGACAACATCTAACAAAAGTTAGATAACATTCTGCCAAAATCATAATAAATTATTTACATATTTTAAACATTAAAATTACTCTACATGGTAAAAATATAGCATTGGTTTAGGAATACTTAAAACATATAACTGTGTACAAATATTCTTTTTTTTAATCCTTCTTTTTTTATTATTTTTTTTTATTATTAACTTGAGTATTTCTTATATACATTTCGAGTGTTATTCCCTTTCCTAGTTTCCGGGCAAACATCCCCCTCCCCCCTCCCCCCTCCCCTTTCTTATCGGTGTTCCCCTCCCCACCCTCCCCCCATTGTCCCCCTCCCCCCAACAGTCTAGTTCACTGGGGGTTCAGTCTTAGCAGGACCCAGGGCTTCCCCTTCCACTGGTGCTCTTACTAGGATATTCATTGCTACCTATGAGGTCAGAGTCCAGGGTCAGTCCATGTATAGTCTTTAGGTAGTGGCTTAGTCCCTGGAAGCTCTGGTTGCTTGGCATTGTTGTACATATGGGGTCTCGAGCCCCTTCAAGCTCTTCCAGTTCTTTCTCTGATTCCTTCAACGGGGGTCCTATTCTCAGTTCAGTGGTTTGCTGCTGGCATTCGCCTCTGTATTTGCTGTATTCTGGCTGTGTCTCTCAGGAGCGATCTACATCCGGCTCCTGTCGGTCTGCACTTCTTTGCTTCATCCATCTTGTCTAATTGGATGGCTGTATATGCATGGGCCACATGTGGGGCAGACTCTGAATGGGTGTTCCTTCAGTCTCTGTTTTAATCTTTGCCTCTCTCTTCCCTGCCAAGGGTATTCTTGTTCCCCTTTTAAAGAATGCGTGAAACATTCACATTTTGATCATCTGTCTTGAGTTTCATTTGTTCTAGGCATTTAGGGTAATTCAAGCATTTGGGCTAATAGCCACTTATCAGTGAGTGCATACCATGTATGTCTTTCTGTGTTTGGGTTAGCTCACTCAGGATGATATTTTCCAGTTCCAGCCATTTGCCTACGAATTTCATAAAGTCGTTGTTTTTGATAGCTGAGTAATATTCCATTGTGTAGATGCACCACATTTTCTGTATCCATTCCTCTGTTGAAGGGCATCTGGGTTCTTTCCAGCTTCTGGCTATTATAAATAAGGCTGCAATGAACATAGTGGAGCACGTGTCTTTTTTTATATGTTGGGGCATCTTTTGGGTATATGCCCAAGAGAGGTATAGCTGGATCCTCAGGCAGTTCAATGTCCAATTTTCTGAGGATCCTCCAGACTGATTTCCAGAATGGTTGTACCAGTTTGCAATCCCACCAACAATGGAGGAGTGTTCCTCTTTCTCCACATCCTCGCCAGCATCTGTTGTCCCCTGAGTTTTTGATCTTAGCCATTCTCACTGGTGTGAGGTGAAATCTCAGGGTTGTTTTGATTTGCATTTCCCTTATGACTAAAGATGTTGAACATTTCTTTAGGTGTTTCTCAGCCATTCGGCATTCCTCAGCTGTGAATTCTTTGTTTAGCTCTGAGCCCCATTTTTTAATAGGGTTATTTGTTTCCCTGTGGTCTAACTTCTTGAGTTCTTTGTATATTTTGGATATAAGGCCACAAATATTCTTTATCATTGTATCCAGTGCAGACAAAAGTCACTTGCTCTCAGTGTTGGGTGGAACTTGTTGAATTTGACCAAACAATCATTTAATTTATACATAATAACAATCATGACAAGACAGTGAACTTCTCAGAACTTAGAACAGACATAATAAAGCCATTACTAGTGAAGTAAAACAGCCTTCTGTAAAGAGATGTGTGCATAAATAAAAGCATAGTATGACCACTTAATAAATGGAAATTTAGAAACTGGCATACATGAAAGGAAGAATGGGTAAGTTGATGTTTCATCATAAAACATTTTCCAAAAATGCGATATGAAATATATAAATTAAAAGCTGAATATTTGAAGATATATGAATATCTACCATGCTTGGACAGAAAAAGATTTTGTAAACAGGAACTCAAAGTCAAAAATCTGCCACTAAATTTAATTCTAAATAAAATAACTATTAAGCAAGATAAACAATACAGAGCTTTAAACATTCAACCAAATATATTTATCTAAAAATGATTTTTTTCTGATTTTTTTCTCCATCCTTATTAACTTGAGTATTTCTTATTTACATTTTGATTGTTATTCCCTTTCCCGGTTTCCAGGCCAACATCCCCCTAACCCCTTCCTCTCCCCTTCTCTATGGGTGTTCCCCATCCTCCCCCATTACCGTCCTCTCCCCAACAATCACGTTCACTGGGGGTTCAGTCTTAGCAGGACCCAGGGCTTCCCCTTCCACCTGTGCTCTAACTAGGATATTCACTGCTACCTATGAGGTCAGAGTCCAGGGTCAGTCCATGTATAGTCTTTAGGTAGTGGCTTAGTCCCTGGAAGCTCTGGTTGCTTGGCATTGTTGTTCATATGGGGTCTCAAGCCCCTTCAAGCTCTTCCAGTTCTTTCTCTGATTCTTTCAACAGGGGTCCTGTTTAAAAATGTATAATATGTCATATATAAGAATATTCTGTAGAATATGAAAAAGGAATATGATATACGTAAATTATATTAAAATGAAAGTGATATATAACTTCCAAAACTTTTATGATGCTGTAATTGCTTTAAGCTTCTATCACTTGATATCTCCTGCACAATCATATTTAACAGCAAATAATTTGAAAGTAAGCATTTCATACATTAGTATATATCAGGTATATTATGCTTTCTTTGATAGATCTAGATTTTTACACATAATAGAAAAAGTTGCTCAGAAGCCAGTTTCTTCCATTGGGCATTTCTATGACAGGTCTAAGTAAATCTGGTTTGTAATTGATCACCTGAACATAACTTGAGGTAATGTGCTAATCTTTTGTGGACAACTTCTTCTGATAAGAAACCTCTACAGGCTAAAGCATAGGAGGGAATGCAGGTGTTGGGAAAATGAAATATGAGAATCAGAAAACGGGCCAACACTGGATTCAGATCTTCAAAATTCGGTGTTCCAGCCCTGGAATGAGTCAGATGGATATCAATTGATTTCCTAAAGAGTAAGCTACATCTGCATACAACTTTAAGGAAAGAAAAACGAATACCCATGATCCGTACATAATTTCCCTAGATACTATGGCTGTTCTTTTTTTTTAATGAGTTACTACTTTGACTTACAGAAAATTAATAATTTAACCAGAGTATTACCCTTAAACAGGTGAGTCAAGTTGAACAAATATCATGAATTTTTTTTAGAAATTTGCTGATCAGTTTCTGACTTTTCTCCTGGTTGTGGTGATATAGAACAGTCATTTGGCCCATATTCAACCACGATAAAAATCCTTCAAAAACTTGTTTGATTTTTTTGATTGCAAAATCAAAAATGCTTTTGAAAATAAACTCTGTGAGGCAAGGTTCAAACAGGTTTTTAAAAATAGGTAGCTAATGTAGAGGGATGGGGTTGCTATTCCACAGTTGAAAACTTTGTCCCAGAATTATGCCTGTCTAAAAGAAGCAGGGACAGAATGGAAAAGAGACTGAGGGAAAAGAAGACCAGTGACTTGGAATCCATGTTAATGGGAGGCTCCAAGGCCTGACGCTATTACTGAGGCTATGGTGTGCTTACAGACAAGACCCTAGCATGGCTGTCCTCTGAGAGGCCCAACAAGCAGGGGACTGAAACAGATACTGATACTTTCCCCGATCCAATGGAGAGAAGACAGGTACTTCTGAGGTTAAATTAGGGAAAGGCTGGCAGAAGCTGAGAAGGAGGGTGACCCATTGGAAGACCAGTAGTCTCAACTAACCCAGACCCCGGAGATCAGACAGAGTCACCAACCAGGCAGCATGCAGGAACTGGTTCAAGGCCTCCAACATATATAGCAGAGGACTGCCTTATCTCGTCTCAGTGGGAGAGAAGATGCACCTAAACCCAGGACCTGGTGAGGCTTGCAGGTGGTGCACAGAGGGTGGGGTCCCGACATCCTCTTGCAGACAGTGGGGAGGATGAATGGGATGGGATAAGGAACTGTAGGAGGTTGGACCAGGACAAGGGTCATGACTGGACTGTAAAAAATTAAAAGCATTAAAAAAACAGATAGCAAATACACCAACCTTTTCAAAGCTAATGGGACTTTAATATGGATCAAATCAGAAGAGACAGCAAGAAATGGATTATAGAGAGGATCAATATGCTTTTGTTGAATTGAGTGTGAGACATGAAAAAAATGAGAAGAAAAAGATAGCCTTAAACCTTTTGACACAAGAGATGAATGGAAGTCTTGGCACAGACTCAGTGACAGTCTAGAACAAAGTGAATTTGGTTTAATGCGATTGGAATTGAACCTTGACTCTTCCTTTTGCCAAAGACATTTTGGAAAAAAATTACTTAATATTTTCTCTGTCTTGACTTCCTTTGATATCAAAACAAATTGGTGGTATCATGTGAAGTTGCTGAACAGTCTGATAGTATGCCCATGTGATTCCGTATAGGGAATGGTCCAGGGTAACTATTTAATAAATGACCTTCACTAATCGATTCCTAGACCCATCCTGAGATCAAAGACTGCTTAAGAGCCCTTTATAGAGGACATCATTTTATTATTGAATGTGGAATTCTGATCTCATAGTTCACAGACCACAGATCATTAAAACTGAGCATAATGAAACCACTAAAAACTGTAATCAAACTGTATGTTTGCACAGGCAGTGCAGTAATTGGTTAGCATGAAGTTTGTTTCCAAATGAACTGTGACTAATTGACATGCAAATTGATGGGTTAGTGGCAGACTTTAGCCGTCATCCATGTTGTCTAGTAGAGTAACTTCCAGGTCTCCCATTTTTGTGTTTTCATGCCAAGATAGTCAAGAACAACTGTCCAGTTTAGGATCAGGCCGGACTTCTTCCCATTGATTTCTTCACCATTGTGGTGTGAAATACAGTTTCTTACTTCATGAATGGGCATGATGATGCCCACCCATCATTAATTAATGCCAGTGCATTAATTAAAATGAAGAGTCTAAATCTCTTAATCTAGAAGTATAGTGATTGCTCACTAAATGCAGGCTGTCGTTGTCATGATGTGAGAAATTTAGATAAAGGTTAGATGGCTCACAGAATCATGACATGTGATCATTCATAAATTGATAATGAAGAAAATCACATTAAAATCGTTTTTTACGACATCCACTTTTTTTTAGGTTATAGCAGCTTTGAAAAGTTCAATAAATGAAGCAAATTTTCCACATGGGTTTAATTTTGAAATTAGGCTCCATAATCCCCACAGTAACAAAATATATTACATTTTTATTTGGCCCCAAAACAACACACCTCCACTTTCTTTCCCCATTCTCTTTCTAAGAAGAATAACATATTCAGGTTTATGTATATGTTCACAGTCCGTTAGGAGTCTTTAATCTCTTTTTGAAGCGCCATAGAAAGTAATGAGATCCCCAAAGTAACCCTGAAGGGCCTCTAAATAACCAGGAAGGAAGAGCTCATCTCATTCAACCAAGCCTTGTAAAAAAGCAATTTGTTAGTTAATGATATAAATACAGCATCCTCACTTGAGGATATGTGCCATAAAACAAAATCACCTTCCGTGTACGTATGAAAACACGCAGAGACCAAACTCGAGTTAGTGGAGTCAGCCTTGTGTAATGCATCATCCTTAATAGTGCTGTTACAATTATTTTTAAAAAATAAAAAGGAAAGAAATAAGGAAAATCTCATTAGCACCTTATCTCATGGAGCACTTAAAGGTAATCAGCAATGGAAGGGGGTCTCATAGTGCAATTAGTGGCCGTTAAATTTAGACAAAATTAGAGGGGCTATTCTCTACCAGGTTCTTAGTCAAGTGTGAATCACTGTGCTGAGCATTGTAAGGCCTGGTTCATTAAGGAGCAATCACAGCAGGTGTGGTTTTCCAACTTCAGGAAAGAGGTAGCATATTTCATGCCTCCACTCAAGACAGGGGGACTCCAAGGGGCTGCTTCCTAACCCTGCCCATTTATTTGAAATTTTTTTTGTTTACCTGTGAACTCCAACAGGACTCAGTTCCTGACATACTAAATATTTGTATCAAACTTTGTGCTTGGTTTGTAATTTGTTCTTGCCTCACACAACGTACTCATGTTGCTGCCACACATTTTATTTGTAAGGCAACATAAGCTCACTTATTTATATTATGGTAGCCTTCTAGTGAAAGTGAGATGTCACCTATTTTAAAGACAACAACGTCAGCCCTCTCCATCTAATTTTCTATCATCTATGGACCAATCCACCATGTATTTATCTGAGTATCACCTGTATGTGTTACAAATGGCATTAAAATCACATGTAAAACCTGTTTCATTAAAAATTGCTACAGTTAATCTAGCGTAGTTACTAAGCTCACAGGAAAAAAAATGACTAAAGTAAAATATTGAGCTTCGTTCTCTAAAGCCTTTTCTTTCTTTTTATGATTCCCCTGACATTTTTACTTTTTAATACATGTAGACAGAGATTTTTCATTCTACATTCACATTCATGTTCATTCTCCTTTTCTTCCACTATTTCTATGTGCGCTGTTGTGTTTTTATTCTTTTTCATTTTTGCTCTGCAGGTTAGGTCTTATTATGTAGCAGCCTCGTGATGAACTTGTGATGTTTCTGCCTCAGCCTTCAAGTTCTGGCATCATGAGTATTCCCAAACTTGCTCTTCCTGCCTTCAAATGGGACACCTCATGATGAGCTTTTACCTCAGGATAAATTTTCAATAATCAAAAGTATCATACATCTACAAAATTACACAAATAGTTGCATCTATATGGAGACAATTGATTCAAAGACTGGAAGGAACAGAGTTGTACATCTGGAGATCATAATTTATAGAGGAATTTTAAATCCAACGACATGGCTGCTCTGCCAAACTATCACATCTAAAGACCTTCTAGGTCTGTACAATCTCGCTGGGATGACACAGGTTTAATTCGTTTGGCTGGAATACAGACACAGCCTTAGTACATAGCTTTAATCCCAAACAATGAAGATAAGATTAAAAGATATTAGCCCCAAAGCTCGAATTACCCAAGATACAATCCACGGACCATATGAAACTCAAGCAGAAGGACAACCAAAGAGCAGATGCTTCAGTCCTCCTTAAAAGAGGGAACAAAAATATTCATAGGAGGGGATATGGAGACAAAGTTTGAAGCAGAGACTGAAGAGATGGCCATTCAAAGCCTGCCCCACTTGGGGATCCAGCCCATATACACACAGCCACCAAAGTCAGACAATATTGCTGACGCCAAGAAGTACATGCGACAGGAGCCTGATATAGTTTTCTCCTGAAAGGCTCTGACAGAGCATAACAAATACAGAGGCAAATGCTTATAGCCAACCATGGAACTGAGAATGGGGATCCCATTGGAGGAGTTAGAAAAAGGATTGAAGGAGCTGAAGGGGTTTGAAACCCCATGAGGACAACAATAGCAACCAACCAGAGGTCCTAGGGACTAAACCACCATCCAAAGAGTACACATGGACAGACCCATGGTTCTAGCTGCATATGTAGCAGAGGATGGCCTTGTTGGGCACCAATGGGAAAAGAAGCCCTTTGTCCTGCCAAGGCTGTACCCCCCTCCCAGTGTCGGGGAATGTCAGGATGAGGAGGCAGGAAGAAGGGTGGTTGGGGAACACCCTTATAGAAGAAGGTGAGGGGGATGGGATAGAGGACTTATGGATGGGAAACCAGAAAAGGAAATAACATTTGAAATGTAAATAAAAAAGAAAATTAAGTCTTATTGATGGATAAAGTCATGAATCCAAGAAAGACTTGACAGAATGAATTAGAGATAGGATACACCCAACTCTCATGAGAAGAGACAGATAAAGGAGGCTAGTTAAATGGAGAGAGAGAGAGAGAGAGAGAGAGAGAGAGAGAGAGAGAGAGAGAGAATGGTGTGCTGTCTGTATGGCAGTTTTACAGAGACGGGTTGCAGAGAGAACAAGCTAGACGCAGGTGAAGACAAAACGAGCCCCAGAATGAGAAGGAGTCAGAAGATTAGAAGATAATTCCAAAGTTAGTATGAGGCCAGGCAGAGCAATTGAGTCAGAAGCCAAGAGAATCTGGATTAAATGAGTCAGTTTGGAAGATTACATTGTACAGAAGCTAGAAGCTTCCAAGGCTATACCAAAGGACAGTTGTAACAGAGAACGAAATGCTTGGGCTCAGCCCAAGCTATATCACATCATCTCATCCTGTCATATGAGGAAACGAAAAGTCATTTACATCTGAAACCCAATGTGATTGGAAGGAAAATACTGCATGATTGAAGAAGAAAGCCCACCAACATGGAAGAAATCAGACGATATCTGACAGAAACAGCGCATGGGACAGGAAACATCTGACCGAAAGCCTTAGAGGAGAAATTCACCTGGGATGGTCTCCAGAGGAAACATCAGTTTGTTTAGAGTCTAGCTTGATGCCCAGAGATACTTGGGAGACTCCAAAGTGGTGGGGGCCTGGAGCATAGAGCAAGGAATGACAGAGCAGCTTCTGAGACAGTGAATCTGAGTAAACTATCCCCCAAAACAATTTTAATTATGTAGACAGACTTTTCCTAAAATTAAAAAAAAATGGGAAACCCCATTTAACATCCTGATCCCTTAAGACCATGAGTAATAGTTGATGTGATAGAAGCATTACCTGAAAAAGCCATAGCGTTAATTACTGCAACCGTGGGCACTGGAGGAAAACACCTCACTCATTTCAATTATAGTGTTTTTATATTTCCTCTCAAAAATGCGAAAATAATAGACGTAGAACAAGAATAAAACCTCAAAAGCATTGAAAAAATAAATGTGTAACAATAAAAAAAATAGGTGAACAAGAAAACTTAGTTATCATAGAACAAAGGCTTGAGAGACAAAAGACAAAAGGAGTAAGGGAACAGGAGGGGCCTAATTGTAAACCTATGGTACCTAATAAAATTATGGATCAAGCTAGATAGCCCATGGAACCTGTGGCACCTCCTCTTAGTGGAAGTGAGCAAAGGTGATGACTCCCACTAGCTTTCCCAGTTACTGAGAAATAAATACCCAAAATGGTGAAAATTCACAAAAGAAACGACTCGTCTGGAATCCTGTTAAAATGCAAGTTGTGTTAAACATTCTGAAGAATCGATAGTAATTTATGGGATACACTCACTTTATGTAAGACAGATGCTAAACTCCTGGGATACCCAAAACAGGATTATCCCTCAGGATTGGAAAGATTTAGCAGCAGCTGTATTGGAAGAAAGTTCTCAAACACAATGACTGACATGGTGGCTACAATTAAGTGTAATAGGTCTAAAGGTGTTAATATTATGAAAGACCAATTGTTATATGAAAGTCAGTTCATGATTTATGACAGCAGATGCATTTTGATGACTCTATTATTATACAATATACTTTAGTACCTTTAAGAGCCTAGGATAAGGTGGACGTACAAGGGAAAGGCCTATGTCATTCAAAAAGATTATGCAGAGCCCCAGAGGGCATTTTGCTGACTCCTTACATGGATTAATGTCTGCTATAAACAGGGAAATGTCAGCTCCAGAAGCAAAATAGGTACTAATTTTAAATTTTAGCTTTGAAACTGCAAATGGAGAGTGTAAAATGTTCTTAGACCTTTAAAAGCTCAACCAGCACCCATAAATGAATGGACTAGAATTACTTCTGATATTAACCCTGATGACTAATTGGACAATCCAAAAATCCTAGATATTAAAATGTTTGTTGTTTTGACTGTGGGAAACATGGTCTTTTGAAGAGAGATTCTAGACAAGATATTCATAGAGGTTTTTGTTGAAGACCTCTGTCTTCCAGGATTTGTAAACGGAGTGGTAAGAATAAGCATTGGACTAATGAATGCAGATGTCCAAGAGATATTTGAGGTAATCCCTTACTGACAGAAAACTTCCTAAGGGGTTAGTCCATACTCTGCCAACAAAAAAACACATATCAGTCATTTTCTGCCAGCACTCCACAGAGAAAATAAGAGAAAACTAAAGTAGGTGTTGGAGAATTAACATCTTATGTAATACAGAAGTAATATGGCTTGTTTGCTTTGGTGTTTAAATGGGTAAGATGCCCAGCTTACTCGCCTGGAACCAGGCTTGGAATGTGAGTGCCTAAGTGTGTGGGTTCATGTGTGGATTCATAAAGAGCTAATTATACCTTGATACACAGAAAGGGGTAATAAGACTAATTGAAAGACAATGGATTGTAGACAAAATTGCTCAGTTAGACTATTCTGTATACTTTAAAGATGTTTTGATATCAGAATGGAAGTCAGGGAAGGTGTTGCATTGGGGAAGAGGTTTTAACTATAATTCCACAGGTGATGAAAGACTACGGGTTCCATCAACATTGATGAAGAGCCAATCAGATTTTAGACAAGCTGCCACATTTTCACTGAAGATGCACATCTGCTGAAGAATCGGTGATCATGATCATAGTTATGAAGGATCACTGTATCAATGGCTCTTAATAAAGACATTTGAACCGTTAAGATTATGGGACTGATGATAATGAAGAAATAAAGTTTCATAGATGTAAGAAACACGGTTGTAAAAACAAGGTTTTGAGAAATACATCTGGTGGTCAGGGTGTCCAGAGATATGAAATAAGTTTTGGTGATCAAGGTTCTGACTAAGCTAATTAAGACTAAACAAAAACAACTGTTCTTGGAAAGACCCCCCCACCCCTCCCTGTGGTAAAATCCGAGAACAACGGAAAGATGTCATCCTGACCCTGCCGACCACTCAGTTCACCCCCCCCCCCACCAAGGGACGTGCCAACTTAGCCCTTTCCCAATGATTCTTCAAGGCCAGGTGAAGGGTTGGACAAGGAAAATGACTAATTGAGCCAAGAACAGCCCCTTGAGCAGGCCAGCCAATACCTGACCAGATCCTTTGTCCCGTGTACCACCAATAAGAACGGGCCAGCTAACCCTGTTGCTGAAGTCTGCCCTCTGTAACGAACAAAACTTGTGTGCTTTTTGGGTTCGGGGTTGCCTTTCCCTGTGTGGAGAACAACCCAACGTTCATGAATTAAAAACCTTACACCCTCTCGCTATTGCAGCAGTCACTTTGTCAATCTGTGCTCTGTGGGTTGCGCTCCTGAGGTAAGGCCACTATGGGGTCTTACAACAATAATTGGTTTTTTGTAATTGTTAAACTATGTGTTTTGTTTTGTTTGTTTTTTGTTTTTGTTTTGTTTTGTTTTGTTTTTGTAAATTTTAATCCAGCAACATGACTCTTCTGGCAAGGGATTGATCA
Source organism: Rattus norvegicus (assembly GCF_021556685.1). Taxonomy (NCBI): domain Eukaryota; kingdom Metazoa; phylum Chordata; class Mammalia; order Rodentia; family Muridae; genus Rattus; species Rattus norvegicus. The sequence goes on from NC_141550.1 coordinate 76,873,877, forward strand.
CATCCAAAGACCTTTAGGTCTGTGTGATCCACCTGGAATGGCACATCTCTAATCCCTCTAGCCACAGATGAGCATTTAGTAAGCACCGTTAATCCCAATCAATGAAGTGAAGTTAGTTTGCAGAAGAAAGCCACCATGTGGAAGGTGATGTCTAATTGAGGGGCAGAAAAAGTGAGGAATCAGAGAAAGATCTGACAGAATGAATCAGAGATAGGATAAGCCCAGCCCTCATGAGAATAGACAGGCAAGAGAGGCTACTTAAGGACAGCATAGAGAATTCTCCTGACCTCTTGTCTTTCTTTCATTAGACCCGAGACTCCTGCGCCATACAGGTTAACTTCCCTTTGAGGTTCTTTGAGACAATCAACATGATAGAGAAACCCTTACTCAAACTTAACCAAGAGACTTTTGCTTTAACTTTTAAGTAGCCTGTTTTATTTTTTTTAAGGAACTAAAAGTAGGAAAATAATGACATTTTTTATTTACTTGTTCTCCATCCTGTCTTATTATACAACTTACCATCTGCTACTATTAGCTTTGTGCCTGCAGAATATCCTTTAGCACTCCGTGTAGTGCATTTTGTTAACAATTAATTCTGCGAACATTTGCTCATCTCAGACTGTTTTTCCCCCTCATTATTATTGCTGATTACAATTGGAGCTACGATTTGGCTTTTCTTTCTTGTACCTAAGTTTCTCTGTACAGTTTCTCCTAGTCTATTGATGATGAGAGGTCAGACATGATATTTGAATGTTTCTCCACATATATAATGTGCATTTATTTTCTTTTCTCCTTCAAGATTTTCCTTTGTTTTCAGCAGAGTCGCTTGAAGTTCTGTGAAAGCTGGCTGTAAATATAATTCTGTAACCTTTCCTATCCCCTAGGTGTGGCTCTTCCTGTACTTATAGAATTTCAGTTTCTATGTTTTGGGGTTTATACTCTATTAAGTAATCTTTGAAATCCCTGGATATTCCCTAATCTTTAGAATTAATGTTTGTTTGATTTCTGTCTCTTAGTGGGATTTATAGGGGCTTAGTTTTACTTTGTTAGGCATGATCTAAAGAAGGTGTTACTTGGGAGCCCTCTCTCTCTCTCTCTCTCTCTCTCTCTCTCTCTCTCTAGTACATATTTTCTGCTGTCTCATCTGAATGCTTCCAACGTTCCAACGTATGGGGTAGTTTAAGATGTTGTCTGTGTTTTGGGTAGATTGGAATTCTAAGTTTCTTTAAAAGAGGATTTTATTTTTAATATTTTCCATTATGTATCTGGAGATGTGTCTGTGTGTTGGAACACACACATGAGCATGGGTGTTGTGGAGAACAGAAGCCCTGGATCCTTCTGAAGATGGAGTTGCAGATGAACTGGCGGACTTGTGGGCTGGGAAGCAAACTTGGGTCTTCTGCAAAAACAGCCAGTACCCATTCTCAACAGCTGAGCAATCTCTCCAGACCCTGAGAAGGCTTTAGTGATGTTGGTTTTCTAATGTCTGTCTCTGAGTAAGTGATCAAGCTTATGCCGTTTTACCTAAAGATGGACGACTAAATGCTGTTCTGAAAACAACTAAACATGGGTTTAGGACAGGGATACCAACATATACTGTCTATGTATCTCTCTTTGTCCCTCCATTTCAGACTGTGTCTTCCACAGCCCAACTTCATAAACTGTCCTAAACCCTAATAACTGCCTTATAAAATTGTGTTATTTATATCCTAGATCAATACCAACATAGTCAAGAAATTGTTCTAGGCTAAGATAATACATATGAGATATATCAGATCTATTTATCTATATCTATCTAATATATAACCATCTAATATATCTATATCTACCTATACCTATGTATCTGGTCTATACGTCTTTTGTAAACTTCCATTTCAGTTCATCAGCCCACTTTCTGATTTGAAAACTTAAGATTTTGCAGTTTAGTTCTGGCAGTTTTTTCTATATTCACCATATCAACTCCATGTCTGACATATAGATGACAGTTTTTCTCTCATTCTGTAGGCTTGGTCTCCACTCTGCTGATTGTTACCTTTACTGTGCACAAGATTTTAAATTTCATGAAGTCCCCTTTAGCAAATCTTGGGATAATTTCCTAAAATACAGAGACCTTTTCAGACAGTCCTTGCCTATGCCTGCATCTTGAATTCCTTTCACTGTTTCCCTCTAGAGGCTTCAGGCTTTATATCAAAGTCTTGAAATTGTTTGAATTGATCTTAGCACAGGTGAGAGATATAGACCTAATTTCGATCATGGATGTATGAATATGCAGTTTTCTCAGTACCATCTACTGAAAAGGCTGTGGGCTTTCTACATATTTGCCCCCCCCCCAAAAAAAGTGGCATGGCTGTGGAAACGTGTTCCTGGACCTTACATCCTGCTCCATTGTTCTATGTGTCTTTGTGTCAATGGTAAATTGTTAGTGTCACTAGGGCACTGTCATATCACCTGATGTAAGGTGTTGTGACAAACACCCTTAGCATTCTTCTTTCTCATTGCTATTCTTTTGGTCATTTGGGTTTTTTTTTTAATCTGAATTTTAGTATTTTTATTCCAATCTTAAAAGAGTGCCATTAGACTTTTATTACAACAAGAGTAATATCTAGGGCCAATGACCAGCCTAACCACAGTTTCTTAGCCATGATAAATGTGCTAAGCATCAGTGTTAACACAAAAAGCAGACTTAAATCCAGTAAGTGAGTGATCATCTACATTTTTGTTATACTTTAGCCACTTGAGCTTTGGTGGGCATGTCTTGCCAGCTCGACTTAGCTGGCAGGACTGACAGCTGAATAAGAATGGTGATTCTTTTTGTTCTCCAATATCATTCATAAAGCTATTAAAGCTAGTTAGTAGGAATAATGTTTGCAGGTAATTACCAGATTGATACCTCTGTGATCAATGACTCAAGTGTGTAGTGTCTTCAGTAATGGGTTCTCACCAACAAGTACTGAAGGGAACCAAGAGCTCTGGCAATACCTTATAATGTTTGAGAATCTATAGGACCTAATTTGATAAATATCCCAAAATAGGCATCCAGTTTCTGGCTTTGTGATTTTTATTTGTTATCCTGTGGTGTTGAGTATTTAAGCATTGTTGCCTATGTTATAGTGAAAATCAATTTGAACTCATAACTGTATATATTTTAGTAACATTCTGTACTAGAAGGTTTCCATGTGATGTTTTAAAAATGACTTTAGTTTCCACTGTTATATAACCCATTTCTCCTGCCCTCCAATATCTGTCTCTATTTAAATGCACCATATACCATTTCTCCCTGTTAGCCCTTTGTATGACTGCATTTTATCTATATTCTCTGAAAGTCCTCCTCCAATGGTCTCTTACTAATTCCCTGATCTCTATGGTTATATCAAATGGAACACATATATTCAGAGATTCTAAGCTAATCCTCATAAATGAGAGGGAGATTGTGTTGAAATCTGTGGACTGTTTTCAATAATACAGCCATCAATTCTGTCCCTCCATAAACAGAGAATTTGCAAGTACCTAGTGTCTCCTTAAAGATTTTTATAGGGTATTAAAATATTCATCTGATAACTCATTCAACTTCTTGGTTAGATCTATTTCTAAGTATTTTTTAGCTATTATATATATAGTATTTCATAGAACTTTCCTAGATTTTAAAATTGTACATAAAAATGCTACTTATAATGAAAAGTGTTTCTCCTTTGGTTATGACTGAGGGTATTCCTGGCTAATGTAGTCTGGGTTGGTAGTGATCTTTCAGAGCTTATAGCACATCTACCCAAGCGTTTCTGGCTTTCATAATCTCCAGTGGAGAGTCGAGTATTACTCTAGTCCGGCTTCCTTTTCAGGTGAATTAGTCTTTTCCTACTGAGGCCTTCAATGTCTCCTCTCTGTTCTCTACATTTGCTGTTGTGATTACTATGTGTCTTAAGAGTTTTTTTCTGGTCTGTCTATCTGGTATTCTGCATGCTTCTTACATCTTGAGAGATGTCTCTTTCTTTGGATCTTGAAAATTGTCTTCTTTGATTTTGATAAAATAATTTTCTGTGCTTTTGACTTGGGTTTCTTCTTCCTTCATATTTATTATTTGTTAATTTACCCTGATTTCCTGAATGTTTTCTGCCCACCAAATTTGGGTGTTGTTGATGTTCTTGTTGTTGTCTTGAGGTTAAGCATCTTTTTTTTTCCTCTTTTTTTTTTTCTGGTGATGGATCCATGTCTGATCCATGTCTACTTTGTCTTCTTCAGTGTCTTCTTCTCTGTTTTTGCTTGAAATCCTTAGGTTTTCATTTCAAGTTTTATTGCACTACAGTTTTTCTACAGTGATTCTTGCTTTGTTAAATTCTACTTTTATGTCTTGAATCGGTTTGTTATTTTTTTGAACCGTGTGTCTTTTTGTGGTCTTCTTCCAGGCATTCATTCATTCATTTAAGGTCCTCCTGTGTATTCATATTTGCTATTTTATTTTTAAGTGTTTTCTCTTGCATCCCATACTCTAGCTAAGTTGGTTTGCTTGGGGAAACTTACCATAGTTTTCTGCTTCTAGAGGATGTATATTGTCTCCATTTGTGATTTTGTGTTTTTTCAGTGGGATATAGACAACTGATGTCACAATGTTTGTGGTATTTCTTGTTGTAGCTCTCTGGCTGAGGCTGTTAAAATCTTTGCTGCCACCCCAATCTGTCAGATGGTCGATGAGTGGAATGGTGCTTAATTTTAAGTCTTGGGCTCATCCTGAATTTCAGGGCTCCTTCACAAAGTGGTATCCTAGTGGTGCAGTGTGTGAGGTGGCTGAATTTCTAGGTTTAGAAGGAAAACAACTCCATATTGATGTAGTGGGAGGAATGAAGAGTAACCTATAACTTTTGTATCCTGAGTTTACAGTTTGCTTCTTTAATGAAAAATTTTATCTAATCTAAAGAGAATTATGGTGGGATTTTAGGCTCTTTCAATATAAAATAATGTCATCTGCAAATGGGGATTATTCGATGCCTTCCTTTCTTTCATGTATGCTTTTTTATTTCTTATATTGCTCTAGATAAGAAGGCAATACATTGAATACATTGAATAATAACAGAGAGTGGACATCTTGTCTCATTCCATTTTTAGAAGAAATGCTTTACATTCCCCTCATTTACAATTGTATTGCGTATAAGTTGGTAATATATACTATTTCTTGTGCTGTTATGTTCTTTTTATTTCAAATTTCTTGAAAATTTTCTCTTGAAAAGATAATAAATATTACCAAAAGCATTCTGCCTCTATTTAAACTGTTATTACAACGATATTGATAAATTATTCAGACCTTGCATATTTATGTTTGTGAATTTATTGTGTATAATATAAAAGTATTGCATCTATTGGTAAGACCAAATTAAATGTGATATCTGACCTTCACAATTAGTTCTTGCAGTAAATATTCAAGTATTTTATAGAGACTTTTGCTTCTTATAACACATATAAAAAACTTCTTGCTAATAATCATTTTACTCAATAAATTTGTATGAAGTTACACGTTTTATACTTGAAATTTAAAATACCAATGTTTATTTTGAAAAGGAAAAACAGATAAAATCAACCCAAAATATAGAAGGGAAAAATGAATCCTACAAAAGGGGGTGTGAAAGGAGAACAAAATTACATAAAAAGAGATATTTAATTTTTTTCATATGTATGAAAATATAAATCTCTAAGCTTACAGATTTTTCTTTTATTTTTTATTATATTTTGGTTTGGAGTTGCTGATATATTACCATCCTTCATCATGAAAAGGCTTGGAATTAGTTCACCTTTGTCCTGTGGGATGAATGAATTACACTGAATGGAAGAAACCCACACTATTTCAAATTTTATCTCAGGGAATGTGAATAAGCTGCAGCTGCATTTCCTTGTCATAATTAATTCCTCTTGGAAAACTTGATTGCTGAGAGTTGGAAGGCTAATGTACCAGGCTTGGCTTCCCGAGGCCAAATTTCATCTGGAGCATACGCAGCTGTGGAATTCCAGGAAGTAGGGAGGGCGTTCGGGAAATGCTGAAGCAAACTCAGGAAACACCAGAGAGAACTATTTGGCAGTTGAGCAGAGGACTATATAGTCTCCAATTTGAGCTATAACCACAACAAGGGGCTGGGGGAGGTAGATCCCTATCCTTGGACTTTGACACTTTTTTGGCAGCTCACGAGGTGAGACAGATAGCATATTGCTGGTTTTGTTGATCAGTAGACACCAGTGTTCAGAACTAAACCTTGACTATAATAAGAAACTGAAGAAGATTGGCTTTTCCTTCCAAAAAGCCTTCTTAACATAATGCCTCCCTAAATTATCTCTGATGATACACATCAGAATGAGTCCACAGGAGGAAGTCTCAGGTCAGCCATTCTGTAGTGAATGCTGCTTTACAGAAAGGTAAGCCATGAACTTCTTAACTCTTAGTCTTTCTTTGAGCTTAAATTACAGAGTTCAAGTCAAGGACCAAGTCAGGTTCAGGATGACGCCCAATTTGGGAATCCCATTCCAGCTGTAATATATCATGCAAAAAATGAGCAAGGAATTCACTGATATAAAGATTTAGATAAGGTTGAAATCTAGTGTTGCCTTCTATCCAAGGTAGTGCTATTTTGAGGTAAGCTTTCCAAGGGGTAATCAGATTTAAAAAAAAGAAGAAGAAGAAGGATGCATAAATACACAGAGAGAATTTCAGAGATAGAGCGGGTGTTATTTTCAAAATTAAATGGAAAGTAGTCTGGGAAAATAGCCCTGGGAGAAGGCCCTTGCCACAAATTCTTAGTGCCTTAAGTTCAATTCTCAGTTTCATAGAATGAAAAAAAGAAAAGAAAAGAAAGTCTACAGCTACATATCTTACAAATAAAATTTAAAAGCAGAGGATGCACAAGAATATACATAGGATCAAATTGTATGGAGTTTAGAGGAGAGGACATTAAATATTATTAAGGGAAGACGACAAAGCTGAGAAAATAAGAACAATAGAAAACTGACCCACAGTGTGAAAATCAGGAATGATTTATTCAGATGTTAAAACACTTATTTTGCAAGGATGAAGACCTGAGTTTGAATCCTCAGCGGTCATGTAAAATGCCTTCCTTGGATATGTGTGCCTAAATCCCAGCACCGGAAAAGAAGAGCTCCGAGTTTGCTGGCAGCTCCGACCAGCCGGCTTAGCCCAAAGACTGATTGACAAACCCTGTCTCAAGAGACTAAGAGACAAAGCAGTAGAGAAAGACCCTCAACTTTCTACTTTTCTTCCATATGTGCATCTTGTGTAGCCACATACTCACATACATATCACACATATTCACATACAGACACACACAGACATACACAAACACACACACAATTAAATAAATACTCAAATATGTGTATCTTCTTTAATCATAAGAGAATTAGAAATAAGACAAAAGGAGGAGGGGTAGGATAGAGAATGAAATTCAGACGTCATTTTCTCCAGTGCTGGGATGTAAAATAGGGCTCTTCTTACGGTAGTTAAATGTGATAGTTTTCATACCCAGCATTGATACAAATGATTGTGTTAACATTTATATAAAATTGGCATATGGGCTGGATAATATGCTCTAAAAAGTAATTATTGCTTTACAATATATTTTGGAAGAATCCAAAATATATTGCATATGGTACATCATATAGCACAAAGGGAATAAATTCCTTTAAAAACACTGACCTTTTTACAGTGTTATAAGATTGTCAGGAATATATCCTCTCAGTTTTAAAAGGTAAAAAAATGATAAAAAAATGAATTGATCAACTACATGTATACACTATGAAATTAGTTAAAAGTATTTATATTTTTTAATACTTTCTTTTAAAAATAGACTCCCACAATGTCGTTGAATTTGCCATCTTCTCTTCTTGGCCTTCTGAGTCCTGGAGCATAGGCATATATTTCTGTGCCCAATTAGTGCTTTTAAGTTTTACCAGGTACCAATTCTAAAATATTAAAGGCTGTGGTGTTCAATATGTGATTCTCATTTGTCATTGAATTACTTTGTAGTTTTTCACAGTGGTACCGCTGTGCTCTGTCAGAATGGGTTGCCAAATATTCAGGCTGTTTGTTTTTTTACAATACAGAATTCTATGTTTTGACAAAATGTAAATTACTTTGAATAAATCATAAATATGCTACATAGCTGGGAAAGAAGATAAATAGGTCGGTTTCCTAGGATTATATCAATTGAAAAGGGTTGAATATGCATTTAATAGAGCTCAATATCTCTATAAATGTTAGGCAAAATGTATATATACATAAATAATATATACATGTATGTATTTTATATGTCTCTTATACAAACATGTTACCAATAGGAATAAAAAATATTTACACATTCCCAATGCCTCTGGCAAAAGCAGGAGGTTGAGAATTTTACAATGAAATTGAAAAACTTGAAAAATACATCTTATTATGAAAAATATATTTATTGCTCTATATATGGTATTAAATTTTTATCTGTCTTTTGCTTTGTATTGTATAATTCATTTTCATTACAGAGCTTGTTAAATTAGCATTTTAGCTCTATTATGAAGATTCTTCTATCCCATTTATTCTTTTCTTTTTAAAGTATTGGCCATGAGAGTTCTCAGTGCTAATTCTTCAAGTTTGTGTATTTATCTCTCAGTGGGTTTTAGCTTTTAGGAATCATACAGCCCTTGAGAAAGACTATTAGTTTTGGAACCAATCACATCTTTTTCAATGGACTATTATATCAACCATACATATCAATATGTCAACATATTTAACATAACTTTATTACTTCATAATTTCTCTGTGCCATAAGCTGCTTTTAACGCTGATTCTATGGACCACTCAATGCCTATGTCTATTTTGTTTCTCAAGTGTAAGCAAATATATGTGCTAGCTATCAAAGTAGGCATATTTTTTGATGCCCTTGGTTCTGAATCATCAAGCATACATAGTTCAAGTCATGAGAATAAATACCTGAAACGTATACATTTTAATCTGAGCTCTTGAATCTTCATATTTGATTTGGGGCCTATAGTTTCCATTCACCTCATTAAATTATTTCCCTTAGTCATTCATATTCTTTATAATTAGATTATATTCTACAAATATAAAATAAGAACACTTTATGTTCTCTCATCTATTAACAATTTTAACTTGAAGATAGTTTTTTTAATTTTTTTTATTAACTTGAGTATTTCTTATTTACATTTCAAATGTTATTCCCTTTCCCGGTTTCCAGGCAAACATCCCCCTAATCCCTCCCCTTCCCCTTCTTTATGGGTGTTTCCCTCCCCATCCTCCCCCCATTGCCGCCCTCCCCCCAACAATCATGTTCACTGGGGGTTCAGTCTTAGCAGGACCAAGGGCTTCCCCTTGAAGATAGTTTTAAGCTATCTCCCCTATTTCTGTTTGGAGTTTTAAAGATGGAAACTACTAATGATTGGGAAATACAAAATTATTATCTTAAGAACTCCTAAACACTGGTATATACTCTTAAATATGTTTCTCAGATGGATGAAGAAAAAAAAGTCTGCTGAAACTTTTAACAATTATTTAAGACTGTACACAGAATTGTGAACTTTACTCTAGCTGTACTCTCTATGGCTTTATTAAATAAAGGATAATTGTATGAATAATTTCAGAGACATAACAGTGTAAACACAAGTGTTACATTTGTTTGTTCCACATACTACTTTAGTATCTCTTTTAAGAATAATAACAGTAGCAACAACAACAATCCAGTTCCACTGGCCAGTGAAACAATAAAAATATAGTTAATATATCATGTTAAATGACAAAAGTCAACTCAGAACATTCCTGTGGAAGCTTTAAAACTGGTCCAGAACAAAAAGAAGAATGATATTTTCCAGTGCCAGAAGATGTGGAAGATGGGGAGATGTTAGTTAAAGAGAAAAAATATTCTAAAGAGGGAAAGATGGCCATAGTTAACAAAATTACAGTGATGAAAAATCTGCAGAGAGACGAAAGTAAGGGCTCATATTCTAGAATACGGAACTATGCATGGAGTGGTCACAGCGCATCTTGATGGCAGAAATAAAATCTTCAGTGAATATACTCATGTTAAAAAATCATTTCTCTACCTGAAATATAGATTGTATTTGTCAAATATTTTTCAATGTAGCTGGAAAAGTAATAGCACCTAACTTGTCCTTCAAGTTTATCCCTTAATCTCCAGCTGCTGCATTTATGTCCAAAATTATAGAGATAGGGCTAGAAAATTACTCCCAACCTCAGTAAGGAGTTTGACAAATAGTAAAGTAAAATACATCTAGGTTTTACAAACCTTAGCTCAAAATATTTTTTATGGGTAGTGGGATATACATATAAATAATTTTTACTATTTCCTAATGCTTGGGGGAATCTAGATGTTTACTCAGAAGTCAGGGTTGGCAGGGGGTGAGGATATGTTGACTGGATAAAAGTCTTGCAGCACGAGAGTGCTAGAGTTGCTTTTCGTGAGCCCATTCAAAGGCCAGACGGACATAGCATTTGTGAGGTTGTAGCAGGTTTTCTAGAGCAATCTAGGAAGCTAGATAAGCTGATCAGTGAACTTTGGGTTCAAGTGAGAGATTCTCTTCCACGATATGGTGGTGAGAGCCTGAAGAAGGTTCCTAATGTCAACTTCCAACCTTAACATGCATGGATGTATACATGCATATGTACTCCCCTCAAAACAGACACACACACACACACACACACACACACACACACACACACGTTTTAAAAAGAGGTTAATGAATATGAAAGTTTTGGAAGTGCTTGCTCTGGTAATAACATATTATCCTAAGATACCAATTTTAAATGCTTTTAATTATTTTCTTTCAATTTAGCAAGGCTGAGCAAACAACTCTCATCTGAGTAGTTAATCCACATACAATAACTTCTCTTTTTCTCAACAAAAGTTTTCATCACTTTCTTTTCTTTATCATCGACATAGTCTTACTACAATATGGGACCATAACAGTGAGAAGACATTAAAAATGAATCATAAGGGTTCTGTCATTGTGAAGAAATTATACGTTTTTTTTTTTTTGCTTTGTTTCTTTGTTTGTTTTAAGAAAAAAGTAGATACTACAGGTCAACCACCCTGTACTACATGAAGACTCAATCAAGAGATGAAGTAGCCGTGAGCTATACGAGGCCTCTGGAGGTCTTAATGTTCCTCTTTTTACAGTATTACCTGTTTATTAATACAAAAATTAACATTGTAAATAACAGCTGTAGAGCTAGGGAATTGGCTTAGTGGGTCTGAACATTTTATGTAGGAGCAACAGACACTGAGTTCAAAGCCCAACTCAAGCACAAAGTCAAGCTCGGTTGTTTACTTGTGATGATGGAGGTAGATAGATGACATGAGTCTGATGGCTAAAATATCTAGCCAAAATGTTTAATGAAATCACACAGCAATTAGTGATGATGTCAGAAAATATGGTAGAAGGTCTGTGTAGTACCTTGACTAAAAGTGGTTCCCAGGGGCCCGCAGGGAGTGGCTTTGAGACTCTGTCTGCCAGAAATGTCTGAAAAGCAACACTTATGAAGTCTTGTCAACACAGCTACTGAAACAAGACTTGAGCAAGGACAGTGTCAGCAGACATCTTAACATAGAAAAGGAAAACTTGCAGGCCCAATCCAACAAAAAACTACATGGGGGATTGAGAAGACTCAGAGTAGGCTAAACAGGCTTCCCCAGTGTGATGCTTTATACATGCTCACCCCAGGGAGTGGCACATTAGAAGGTGTAGCCCTGTTGGAGCAGGTGTGTCACTGTGGGCTTTAAGACCCTCATCCTAGCAGCCTCCAACTGAAGATATAGAACTTTCAGCTCCTCCTACACCATGCCTGCCTGGATGCTGCCATGTTGATGATACTGGACTGAACCTCTGAACCTGAAAACCAGCCCCAATTGAATGTTGTCCTTATAAGACTTGCCTTGGTCATGGTGTCTGTCCACAGCAGTAAAACCCTAACGAAGACACCCAAGGAAGAGCCCTAAAATCACTTACCAACTGGTAATAATGTATGTATCTATAACCCTACTTGATTGAAAGAGGCCATGAATCTGAGGAAGAATGGGGAAAGTGGTTGGAGAGAGTAAGTGGGGAAAACGATACCATTGCATTTTAATTTGAGAAAAATAGAGATACATAAACAGATGATGCTGTGGATGGATCTTTCACTAGCTGGGTCAGCATGTAAGATACTTGCCAAAAACCTAATGATCTGAGTTCAGTGCACAGGGAAGAATATGGGGGAGGATGAAGACAAATGTCTTCAGGTTGTTCTCTGATCTTCAGGTGGGTATGTAAGTGATTGAGCATGGGCATGTGCGTCGTCCTTCAGCCCCCTTCCCCCCAACACACACAGAAAGGGAGAACACAAGAAAATGTCATTTTCCAGTTAAAAAAATAAGAATGATTGAAGATGATGCCTGGACATATTTATATAGCCTGTAAATAAATACCTAAACATAAATACTTAGCATAGTTGTTTGCTGTACCCAGTTGTACAATGAGGAACAATGTTCTCAGCATTGCCATATGGATTGACATAAAAGGCTGGTGACACCGTGATCATTGAGATGTTCTCTTGCTCACTGAATCGCTAGACAGTAGGAATACACTGATTTATTAACATCTTCTGGGAGAGAAAGCCACCATCTCAAGCAGTGCAGTACATAACGTAAGCCGACCATGCATGCTTAAGTAATCTGTAGAGGTGGGCACTTCAGCTAGAAAACATGCACCATTGACACACTTGTCACTCATTGAATTTTATTTCTACAGTAGCCTGTCTGACTTCTGACAATTGTTCACAGTCTTCCCGAAGCTATAGCAGAAACGAGAGAATTCTATTTGGTTTTAATGCTTTATTTCATATTTAATAAAATTGTTAGGGATTGAACACCTTACAGAAAGGTATAGAATTTTATATTTATTTTCTAAAAATAATGTACACTTTCCCCAGGTATTTTGAAAAGTCTTCTTGTAAAGCATGCCACATCATGTGACTCTGCATACAACACTAAGAATTTGGCACGTGGCAAGCCTCAGCGTTGTTACTTGAAAACCCTTAAAATACTTAAATGTCTACGAAAGCAATAAGATGGTCACAAGATTCTATGGTGATATTTAATTCTTTTTTTACAAGTTAAATATCACCGATAATTAACTGTTAGAAGTTTATTTCGAAGTGACATTTTCCTGGGATATCAGACCTTTATAACATAATTAATGGTTTTCTCATTGTAATGTGTCCTATTGCTTATAAAAGTTCCTTAAAGCTTGTGTTTCTGCCTTATAAGTTATCATACATGTACAAAAAACATTCATTTTGTTGCACTCTCCTGAAATACTTCTCTACAGAGATTAAGAAATAATGTTTCCCTTTCTTGGACTGTGTTGGAGAAGCCTGGAGTAGAGGCAGGATTTGACAAAGTACCTTGAGCTAATCTGTGTATTTTAAAAAAAGAACAGGCCACTTATTTCTCCACAGGGACAATAATCTTTCACTAGGAAAACACTTCGTTAATTTTGTATTGCAGTGTGTCTGTCTGTGTATGGAAATCATATGGCGGTAAAAGGAAACTGTATCTGGGTTGCTTCTCTCCATCCAGGAGAAGGAACTGAATTCTTGTCTTGCTAGTACCAGTCTCTACCTACTGGCCTCTCTTGTAGGCTTCGTGTTTTAAAATGTGACAAAACCAAGTATATCTTGACTTTAGGAGACTGTGGCCTGCAGAAGAAATCTTTCTATCTTTTTTTAAGTTTTTTTTCATCTTTATTAACTTGAGTATTTCTTATTTACATTTCGATTGTTATTCCCCTTCCCGGTTTCATGGCCAACATCCCCCTAACCCCTCCCCCTCCCCTTCTGTATTGGTGTTCCCCTCCCCATCCTCCCCCCATTACCACCCTCCCCACAACAATCACGTTCACTGGGGGTTCAGTCTTGGCAGGACCAAGGGCTTCCCCTTCCACTGGTGCTCTTACTAGGCTATTCATTGCTCCTATGAGGTTGGAGCCCAGGGTCAGTCCATGTATAGTCTTTGGGTAGTGGCTTAGTCCTGGAAGCTCTGGTTGGTTGGCATTGTTGTTCATATGGGGTCTCCAGCCCCTTCAAGCTCTTTCAGTCCTTTCTAAGATTCCTTCAACGGGGGTCCCGTTCTCAGTTCAATGGTTTGCTGCTGGCATTCGCCTATGTATTTGCTTTATTCTGGTTGTGTCTCTCAGGAGAAATCTTTCTATCTTATCAACAAACATGATATTATCTAAAAGGATCCTCTCATTCTTTAGTTAGCCACTTCTATACATTGTTGAAGAATTCTTCTTTATTAGCAATCAACTTTAAATTAGTGGCAAAGCTTAAGGCAAAAAAAAAAAAAAGTCATAGACTTAAGGCTGTATCATAATGACTAAAGCTGTCTTCCAGCCCTGTGTTATGCATGCACCATTGATTATACAATCATAAGGGTCTGAGTTCAAATGTCACAACATCCACATAAAGCCAGATACAGTTGCATTTTATCTCAGGAGATTGCTCCTGAGGCAAATAGGAGGTAGGGCCAGGAAAGGTTCATTATTGCATGGGCTAGCCTGGGGTACACAGACACAACCGGGAAACCCTGATCCGAAGTGAAAGACGACCGCTCACATCGGTCAGCCTCTGACCTCCACAAGTACATCATACGCCCATATTCACAAACAACCGTTCGCCCACATGTGTGTATCACTACATGTATACAAAGATAAACTCACAAAAATTAACCAGGGCAGTGGTGAAATCCAGTCTTGAAAAATTCAAGCAAAGGGGGAGTGGGTGGAGCGATGGGTCAGCTGTTACGAGCACTCACTGCCTTTGTCTTTGGACTGTCACTAGGATCCAAAGGGCACCTTGTAACTCTTCACTCCATGGTCAGGGTATCTGGCACTCTCATTTGCCCTTTGTGGGTACCAGGCATGAATGGAGTACATGTACACGCATGCCAGCAGTTCATTCATTCATGTTAAGTAAAAACAAATAAATACATCTTTAGAAAGAAACCACAAAGCCATTGCTCTCTTCTAATGTGGAACATGTCTAGTCCCTCCTCCTCCCCTACCTCTCCTCCCCTCCCCCTCTTCCCCCTCCTCCTCTCCCCTCCCCCTCTTCCCGCTCCTCCCTCCCCTCCCCCTCCTGTATTGTTTCTAGTCTTCTTCCTGTTTCTCTTGAATATGCACCTTTCAGGGTGTTACTGTGTATGGGCTTGTTCTGCGTAATTGACTGGGTGCTTTTCACTCTTCTGTGTTTGCAAGCCAAACTACTAGAGAGAAGGATCAGAATAAAGCTTTCAGCTTTTTACAGTGTGTGTCGAAGGACAAAGTTCTGATAATTAGTTACATGGATGCCCTGAGAGCTCCGGATTGGTTGCCAGAATGTAGAAGTTGTATTTCTATATTCCAACTGTCGCTGTTATAACACTTTCAGCTATGCGTGTGGCTCCAGCGTTGTATTCAGACGCCGGGCCCATCAGCTCCCCGTTGGTTTACATTAAACACTTGGCTCTCACACGACACCTCTCGCTACAGCATTTTGTAAATGTCAGTTAATCTCACCCCCTCAGGAACGGTTCAGCATCGTCATTCGGATCGTACGTATTAAAAAACCAATACACAGTGTGGTTAAACAGCCTCAATAAAGACCTCACAGGAGTGGGTATCAGAAGGTAAAGCAAAAGTCCCTCCAGGTTTCATTTCTTAGCACAATATTTGAAAACTAGTTTCTGTTTCATGGTCAGGGAAAAAAAAAGGATCATTTGGACTACCCCCCTCCCCCGCCGCGGTCTTTGGACATTGCCAATGAAGCATCGTATTGATTGATACCATAGCATCCTTGTTGCCACCAGGGGATACACAGAATAGCTAATCACGTAGTTCATCCGGAAGGAAATTCTCACATCCAAGAGTTCACTGCACGAGGCCAACCATCATGTTGTTATCCTATGGTCCCATGGCCTTTGTCAATAGTAGTGCATTGTATTGATTCTTGAGACAATTGTTATTCGCATACATGACTCAAAGGCTTGTACCTGAATATAAGTATAACCTTCTTGGTAACCTGTATATCAAAGTATGGACTTAGGTCTTGGAACAAACTGTTTCAGTCTGTTATAAGCATTTATCTAGAGTCTCTGGGGAAAAGGAAAAGAACCATAGTTATTGTGAGTCAGGGCTCTGAGACATTCTTTCTGAGCAAAGCAAACACACCAAAAATGTATTTTTTGAGGCTCTCAGAAAGATCTTCACCCACTAATTGTAGATGGAATATCACATTTCTTTATTCTTCATGCTCTGCCATTGTAATTGAAAGCTTGCCCTAGCAACCTTTCTTGTTTATTTTAGCAAAAAAAAAAAAAAAAATTCCGAAGTAGCTAGCTACATTTACTTGGGCTTTTGGCAACTGTTTCAAAGGCTTTGTTTTGGGAGGCCCATTATCAATTCACACATTTCTGTAACCCAGTATAACATCATTGCTAATATAATGAGAATAAATACTTATTAACACTCAAAGCCGTAATTGCTGTGAATTTTGCATGCACAGTGGTTCCAATCCACCAATATAAGAAGGTCAGCTAATATAATAAGGGGGGGAGGAGAATAAAATTACAATATGAACACACAGAGAACAACACATTAAGGACCCAACACAAAATTAGATGTTGCGAATAGATTCACAATGAAAGCGTAAAGAATACTGTGGCCTACACATTCTGAGACAAAATGATGCAGGGGTATACTACAAGGTTGAAATGCTTCTAGAATAAGTCCTAGCCACGGTTTGGATGTGTTTCAAGGAGAGGTCCACATGTGAAGGACTTGGTACTCAAGTTGACATCTTTGAGAGACGCTGTGGACCTTAGTAGATAAACTGTCAGTGTAGGCTATGAGTTGACCCAGAACATCCTCTCTCTAGGTATTGAAACATGTTGATTTTTGAAGTGATCAGATTGTCCCCTGCTAAGCTCTTTCTAGCGTAGACTCAATTGTCAGAGAATAAATCTATGAGAGAATTGAATCAGAGACTTAAACCCTCACTTCTAAACTGTGGGCTAAAATGAATATTTTCTTTTTATATATTAATTGTTTCAGGTGTTTCGTTTACATAAGGTAAACTGACCAAAATAAACTGCGTTCTTTGTCAAATGTGTTAGCATCTGCATTTGATCTGGCGCCTCCAGTAATATCTTTCTTAGTTCCTGTAATTGAGTTTATCAACAGCCAAAACTATGACTGAGTTTCAGAGGAGAAAAGGTTGACTCTGAAAATGCCTGGAAATCCAAACTAATTGTCAGAATGACACATTGTTTTCATCTTATTTCTCTTCCTGTCTTTCAGAAATGCCAATTAGCACCAGGTAGATGGCTGGGCAGACCACATATTTCTGTTCCGTCTTCACCATCACCAATCAGTAAACCGGCTGCAGGTTTCACATCCAGTGACATACTAAGTCCCAAGAGAAAAAAAAACAAACAAACATACCAGACAAAACACTACTCCTTCACTCCAAAACTTTAAACAGTGAAGTGCAAGTTTACAGTAAATGAGGGAAGAGCTAAGTGATGTCTTCTACATAACGTTCAAAAGATTACAAAGCCTAATGGAGAGTTGACTTTGGACCTCTTCTACTCCGGAATAGTGAGATGGTAAAGTTGTATTGTTTTAAGCTTCCTTGTCTAGGGTGCTTGGATGTGGCAGCACAGGAAACCAGTGCAGAATGAAACTGTATATATTTGCCTTTCATGTAGAAAATCCTAAAAACCAAACAAACAACCTCCCAGAAAACTATTATAAAGTCATTTAGGAGAGAGTATGCCAACCTTTGAAACTCACGCTTAAGAAGTCAACACAGAAAAATGGGTTGCAGCTCCACATGTTTACAGTAAAGGATTAAACATAAGCAACTAAAATACTATTTAGAATCTGTGACTACTAAATATTTAAATATAAATATAAATATAAATATATAAATATAAAAGGTTTTCCTGCATGTGTGATCCCTACAATGGCAGTGAAACAGTATGTGGTAAGCAAATGGAAAATTAATATACCTTGCCACATATTGAAAGGTTTAATAGTGAAATAAAACCTCGAGGTTCACAGCCCTTTCTATCAGAATTGGAGCAGACTCTTTGTTTTTATTACTTTTTAAAAATCAGCAGCCTGCTTTTCAATGAACATTGGAATTCAAATGGGCAGTAATAGAAAAACCTTTCAAGACTACAGAGATACAAAATTTGCCCTAACCAATGTCAAGGATTCCTATAGAGTTAATTTATACATAATGACTACCACAGTATGGATAATAATATAGATGATTTGCTTAGTGGAATAGATGATCCAGAAATAGGCTTCAATGGATACTTGATATTTCAACAAACTCACACTAATAGTTGACTTTTCATATTTACGAAAAACATTGGAAGAGAAAACTAATGGAGGAAGTAATTATTTTAGCCTTGTAATTTCAGACTATGTAGGTTTTGTCCTCAGGTTTTTTTTTTGTTTGTTTGTTTGTTTGTTTTTTGTTTTTTAAATCATGGTCAGAGTCTTGCTCTGCTGCCCAGGCTGCCTTTGAAATCAGTCTGTCGTCTACCAATATGCTTCCATCTCAATGTCTCTCTACCTCAATTTCCCAAGTGCTCTGTTTTCAAGGGTGTGCGCCATTACTGCATACGGGAGGCCGGCTGAACATCACAGGCAAGTTGACGAACAAAACAAAATAGACAAAAGCCATTGTGAACGGGACGCACTGAAAGGCGAGGCAGGCCATGTGAATTTTCCCTTGGTACATTGCTAGGCCTTATTTCCAAAAGATTCTATCATCTTCAACAACACACCAAACTATAAATCCATTGTTCATGTCAGACCTTTTGTGATATAATCGTGCCTCAGTAACTGGATATCAAAGTGTAGCTTGGGGGCCATACATTTAATTGTCACACCATTACTAGTCCCTAGGGAATTATTTAAGAAAAATACCAAAAGGTTGGAAAAGTGAATTTTCAAAGAAAATAAAACAAATCAAACCAACGTTTTATCTAAGAATGCAATTGCATTGAGATAGATTGATTATACATGGAACTAGAATTCTAAAACACATAAGAAAATATTAAAGAAACCACGATGCCACTGGATTATATGAGAAAAAAATTGTGATAAGCAAAAGATAAGACTTCTAAAAGCAAAACCATAACTGTGGCATTATCAACTTTATATCATCAAAAGAAATTTCAGAAGCAGATGTAATCTCTATAAGCAGGGAAAAAAGATTCATAAAATGGAAGGTTATGTGCCAATTATATCTCTAAATAGTAGCATTGTCAAGAAGTCTGAATGGTACTTTTCATAAGACAATAGCTGCACAGGGATTTCAAAGGGAAAAGATTTAACATTATCCTTCATTACAAAAACATGCAAATTCAAAGCCGTCCTGAGGTACTCCACCTACTTAATAGAGAGTCAGAAATGCAAATGCTCAAAATACCCAGTGGTGGGAAGAATGTCAAAAACACAGACAATCCTTGAATCGTAGTGTGGATGCGAACCCTAACAATGTCTTCGGGAGACAATGACAGTTCTGTAACGTTAGGTCCGTCTTCTTTAAATATAAGAAAGCAGAGGAGGAAATGCGCCTTAAGTCCATTCAATGAGTCACATGTGGAAAAGAAACCGCACTTGTAACAGCTGCTAAAGGAGGATTTTCAAATGTCCATCAACCGATAAGTAGAATTATAAAACTCCTACACGCATACAGTCCCAGCCATCAAAGGGAAAGTATACTGCAGCTCCTTGGCGTAATCCAGATCCATCTTGCAAATAAATCAAATAAATGAACAGACCCAGAATTCCAGACAATTACTCCTCTAACGAACTGAAGACAGCCGTGTCCGGATGTTAAATTTTGCCATCGTCTAAGCACAGAGGAAATGACTGGCCCTCAGATGGTGAAGAGGGCGTTGTGGGCTATAAATACGTCCAATATTGTGGCTGTGATGAATAGTGCGAGACTGTACAGCTGTCAAAATCCACTTAAAACTTGAGAAAAAAAAAGTCCCTCACACTTTCTAAGTACATACTTCGAGGTCGGGGACGTGCCTGACAGGGCCAAGTATTAGAACACTAGTCTTCAGCTGTTGGTGTTGTTTTGAGACCTTGTGGACACTTCAGGAGGTGGAGCCTCTCTGGCCGCGATGAATCACGGAGAGGGGGATTTGAACTTTTACCGTCTGGTTCTACTTCCGGTCGCTCCTTCTTATGCTAAGATATGACATGAAACATCCTAGCCACACTCCCAGCAGCAGGAAGGTTCCTATTGCCCAACCTTCCTGACAAGATACATTATACCTTCCCAAAACACAAGCCGAGTATACCTTTCTTCCTGTTATAAATAGCTTCCTGTCAGGGGCTTTGTCGCAGCAATAATAGTAGCCAATATAAGACTTCAATGAAGTTGACCAGAATAATTAAAAATCAAAGGGCATTATTTATATCCCCATTTAAAAGCAAGAGTCATTCTCTATCGCTTTTATTAATATTTGTCACTCCCTATTTTTATTCACTTAATTTTATTATTTTATGTGTAGAAATGTTTGCATGGTGTGTGGACACCATGCATGGCTGGTGCAGTCAGGGGCCAGAACGGAGCATTCAATTCCCTGGAACTGGAGTTATGGATGATTCTGAGCTGTCAGGTAGCTGCTGGGATTGACACTGGTCCTTTGGAAGGGGAGCCATGTTCTTGACCATTGAGCTATCTCTCCTGACCCATTTTGCACTTGTTCTTAAAGATGATTTCCTTAATGAATAATATGAAAAATATTAAACATTTGTTCAGAACCAAGCAAAGTAAATTATTGCCCTGCCCTATCATGGTATTGTAGAATAGTAGAGCAATAAAAATCAATAATATGATATATAATGTTTATACTGCATATACTATATATCTATTAAATATAGTCTACTATATATCATATACTTGTATATATAGTATATATAATATATGCTATATGTCTATATATACTACATATTATATATACTATATAATGCTATATTTCTATCAAATATATTATACTTCACATCATATATCTGAACAAAAGAGAGACTGTGGGAGGTGATTGGAAATGGCATGCCTCACTAGAAGAAAGCACCTCTGAAAAGTCGAATGTCTGTGTAGAGTGCTGTGTGGAGCGGTGTGCTGTGTGTCTACTCACGATATTTGGAATGATCTGGCTTAAAGTGTCATTATGTTCTGAATTAAAGTATCGCTATGCTCTGGTTTCTTGTTTCTCCTCAAAATTTGGGTGCAGAAATCTAATGACTCAGGTGATGGTGTCAGGGGTAAGAACCCTTGAAAGTCAGATAGGCCATGAGCGCAGCAGTCCTCGTGAATGGTAACAGTCCCCTCACCACGGAAGCATCAGAGTCCCATGGCGCTACCACCCACCTGAAGAGACAGCAAGAAAGCTCCACAGACGAACGGATGCACAGCCTCTTTATCCGAGAAAAAGAAATTCCCGCTGCCTCTTGTCATTCGGCTGAAGGCATTTTGTTGTGAGTACCGACAAGGGCTTGTGCAAATGTAGCTTACATGGTCAATGGGTATGAACATTGGGAAATTTATAAAAGAATTGAGTATAACATGTGAGAATCATGTGATTGAAAAAAAAAGGCCCAAATGGGGAGAAAGTGATGTAAAGAAAAGGAAGGAGGGGAAAGGAAAGGAAAGGAAAGGAAAGGAAAGGAAAGGAAAGGAAAGGAAAGGAAAGGAAAGGAAAGGAAAGGAAAGGAAAGGAAAGAAATGTGCATGCATGGCCTTTGTAAAAATCCAATGAAGGACCACAGTGCCCTTGAAAAGAATAACAGTAACGGCTTTAAGCTGAGTGGTGCTTACAGAGATTTTTGAAAGTTTGCCATGGTGATATGGACATCATTAAGAAAATCCAAGTGTAAAATGATGCTCGTGTGCCTGAAATATCAGCTGTACCTGTGGTAAGACCCTGTAACATTCAGGATAGATATATATGATAATATATATAATATATAATATATATATATATAATATATATATAGAGAGAGATGTGGACATAGATTATATATAGATATGGATATGGACATGGATATAAATATAGATGAGAGAGAGAGAGAGAGAGAGAGAGAGAGAGAGAGAGAGACTGAACAAATGTCATTTTCTTGGTTGGGCTGGAATTCTCCATGTAGAGCAGATGAAGCAGTCACAGGTAGAGATCTGCTGACCTCTGCCTGCTAAGTGCTGGGATAAAACAAGTGCCACCTCCCTCAGCATCAGGATCTGCTTTGAAGAGAGCTTTCATAATAGTTAGTGATGACCTAATGTCACAGATTATGACAAAAAAAATAATACCGAGTACCATTGATGGTCTCTGATCCCAAAGGCAACAAAGACAAAACAAAGATACCGTTCCATGAGCACACGCACAGCCTTACTTTCAGAACTCTCCCAGCACCTATTTCTTCTTGATGTTTGAACCTTAATCTAAAACCTTATCCTTAGAACAAAATATCTACTATGACACATGCTTTCAGCCTCCCAGGAGAAGGATCATCTTCTTTTATTTCCTTGAATTCAAGAAATGCTTCTTGCATTCACTATATTCTTGTTTTCTTTTTCTTTTTCCTTTTTTTTTTCAATTTTAAATGTGAAGAATGTTCTCCAGTCCACTTATGCCCAGGCCTATCAGAAGCAGTCCTCCTAAACCATTGAGAGAGAATCTCAACAACCTTCCATAGTTTCTCAGTTTCATAATAGGTGATATTTGAGGCTTAGAGATGATTCATAAAAGTAGCCCAAGAGAAGCAAACTGTATGTTCTTCAAATTATGTAATCATTAAACTTGTACCTGTAGCCTTCCACTGCGGGTTCTTTGAGTTTGATTCAGGCTGACTCTTGTTTCTTGAGCAGGATGACTCTGCCGTTTATGTAGAACACTTTGATTTCTTTTGAATATTAAATTTCAGCTGAAAAGGCTCCTTAAAGTTTTTGGTTATTCCTTGACTCTGGTTTCACCCATGCTGTGCCATGAGACTTATATGGGCAATGGCTTAACTGTATTCTATGAGAGGCTCTGAGCAAGAACTCGGAAAAAACACTGGAGAAAACTGACATTCACTTAATTTTTCTTTCTGTGTAATTCAAAAATACTCTCCTCTTTTTTCAAGCAAGCCAAAGATGCAAACAGACATAGAGCAGTTCACCCTCTGCTGCTTCCTGAATTCAGATTATTAATTATTAATGAAGATTATTTCTATGAAAATTTCTTAATTGCATCCTATTGATCAATAACTATCAAATTAAACCAATTAACATTACCTTAATTAAATGACATCAAATTCAAATTTATATCATCAAACCTCCAAATACTTACACAATTTATTGTAATTCTCATCATAGTAAAAGCCAATTCGAGACAAATAAGAGAGTATTGATATGGCCCAGCTTGTCCAATATTCCTGACAATTTCCATTTCATCAGAAAGCTTTCCTAAAAAAATATTCATACAAAATGTTCAGCAGTCAGAAATCATTACAGCAAAGCACAAAATACAGAGAACAACTGACCTTGGGGTGCCCAACCCTAAGGGATGAATCTTCAACATTACCTTCCAACCTGAAGCTCAGGGAACAGGAAGATTGCAAAAGCCAAATGGTAGAAGTTTGCCGTAAGATTGTGTCTCCTAAAATGACATTGAAATGTCAACAAAATGGATAGCTACAATTCCTTAGACAATGGCAATATCAATAGATTTGCTAACATGGAAAGGGGAAAACTCATGAAGCCCCACCTTAAACAATGAGTTACAAGAAATTAACAAATGCTGAGAGTAAGAAAATCCGTCTTTCCCAGGTAGGAACATTCTGTTAGGTTATCCAGTACCGAGTGGCTGAGTGCATATTAGCAGAACTAAACAGATCCAGTAGGGTGTGTGTGTGTGTGTGTGTGTGTGTGTGTGTGTGTGTGTGTGTGTATGTGTGTGTATGTGTGTGTGTATGTGTGTGTGTGTGTGTGGTGTGGTGTGTCTATGTGTGCCTATATATGCATATAATGGTATATTGTATCATTAATAAGAATTAATCTGAGGAGTCACCATGTAGAAAGTTGGAAGGAGAAGATGGAAGGAGGAAATGATGTAAATATATTTTAATTTTAATGTTTGCAAATAAAGAATTTCTTCACATGCACATAGCTGGATATAGTGGTACACATATATAATCCCAGCCCCTTGGAAGAAGCAGAGATAAGTTCCTAGATTAAATCATATTTGGCTATGTGATGATACTGTGTCTAGTAAATGGACCTCATTATAATCCCTCGTGGTTTTGAGTTTTTGTAATATTTCTTTTGAGCCTTGTGATACTAATAATGCAATCATAAAGAGTGGATACAGGTCTCCTATTGACCAGGGAGATTCTTGAACAAATTTTGGGAATGTATAAGAAAGTGAAAACAAGCTCTGGTGGAATGTTAGGCATTTATAAAATGAAAGTGAGATGAATGTAATAAAGAAATACAAAACCGAGCACATACCTTGATTTGTTTTGCAGTAAAGTTATGCTTTGAATTTTGGTGACCATGCCTCAAAAATTACTTTTTTTCCTGAATTTCTCTCCAAGGCTATGATACTGTATTTACTCTTGTAGGGGGGGAAACACTGTTTCTATTTCCAAAAACTTATATAAACTGGTATGTATTAAATTACTTTCCTTGATTACACAATCCCATTTATCTCAGATCATTGGGAAACATATTTTTCTTATGCGTATACATAGATTTTTTTTCCAAATTGACTTTGCTTTGGTGTTATAATCTTTTATATAAGCAGGCATAATGTAGACTCCTTAAGAACACTATCTGATTTGTTACTTTATTTTGAGTCCTATTCTTTCTATTTATTTAATCATATTTTACAGTCCAGATTTTATCCCCCTCCTGATCCACCACCCTCTGACTGTTCCACATCCCATATCTCACTGCCCCCATCTCCACCAGGATGTCCCCACCTCCCACCCCCACCCGAACAGACCTCACCAGTCCCTGGGGGCCTCCTGTCTCTTGAGGGTTAGGTCACTGAACCCAGACCCAGCAGTGCTCAGCTGTGTATGTATTGGGGGCTTCGTATCAGTTGGTGTTTGCTGCCTGGCTGGTTGCTCCACTGTCTGAGAGTTTGAGGGGTTCAGGTTAGTTGAGACTGCTGGTCCTCCTATAGGGTCACCCTCCTCCTCAGCTTCTTCCAGCTTTTCCCTAATTCAACCACAGGGGTCAGCAGCTTCTGTTCATTGGTTGGGTGCACATATCTGCATCTGACTCTTTCAGCTGCTTGCTGAGTGTTTCGGACGACAGTCATGATAAGCCCCATTTTGTGAGTACTCAAAAAAAAAAAAAAACCGTCAGTAATCGTGTCATGCCTTGGACCTCTCCTTGAGCTGGATCACAATTTTGGATAGCTGTGGCTGGACCTCTGTTCCCTTAGTCTCATCTCCATTTTCGTCCATGCAGTTTTTTCAGACAAGAACAATTATGGGTCAGAGATTTTGACTGTGGGATTGCAACCCCATCCCTCACTTGATGCCCTGTCTTTCAGTGAGAGGTGAGCTCTACAAGTTCCCTCTCCCTACTCTAGGGCATTTTACCTAAGGTCCCTCCCTTTGAGTTCGGAGAGTCTCTCACCTCCCAGGTTTTAGTACATTCTAGCGGGTCCCCTAATCTCCTACCTCCCCAGATTGCTGCTGACCCTCAGGACTTAACTCTTGCTCCCTACCAATACCTGACCATGTTTCCCTTTTCTCCTCCCTATCCCCTTTTTCACACAGGTCCCACCTTCCCTGCCTCCCTCCCTCCCCTCCCTTCTCCTCTTCTCTCCTCCTCTCTCTGTGATTTCTTTCTTCTCCCTCCCAAGTAGGATTGAGGCATCCTCACTTGGGCCCTTCGGCTTGTTACCCTTCTTGAGTTTTGTGAATTGTATCCTGGGAATTCTGGGTTTTTTTGTTTGTTTGTTTTTTTTGTTTTGTTTTTTTTTTTGTTTTTTTTGTTTTTTTTTTTTTGGTGTGTGTGTGTGTGTGTGTGTGTGTGTGTGTGTGTGTGTGTGTGTCTCAGTGGGGTGGATAATATCCACTTATTAGTAAATACATACCATATAAGTTCTTTTGGGTCTGAGTTACCTCACTCAGGATGATATTTTATAGTTCCATCCATTTGCCTGCAAAACTCAGGATGTCCTAGTTCTTAGTAGCTGAGTAGTATTCCATTGTGTAAATGAACCACATTTTCTGTATCCATTCTTCTGTCATGGGACATCTGGGTTGTTTATAGCTTCTGGCTATCACAAACAAGGCTGCTATGAACATAGTAGAACATGCTCTTCTGTGGCATGGTGGGGCATCTTTTGGGTATATGCCCAGGAGTGGTATAACTGGATCTTCAGGTAAATCTATTTTCAGGTTTCTGAGGAAACAGATTGATTTCCAGAGTGGTTGTACCAGTTTGCAATCCCACCAGCACTGGGGGAGTATTCCTCTTTTTCCACATTCTTGCCAATATGTGCTGTCACCTGAAGTTTTGATTTTTGTCATTCTGATTGGTGTAAGGTGGATTCTCGGGGTTGCTTTGATATGCATTTTCCTGATCACTAAGGACTTTGAGAATTTCTTTAAATGTTTCTCAGCCATTCGAGATTCCTCTGTTGTGAATTCTCTGTTTAGTTCTATACCCCATGTTTTTGATTGTGTTGTTTGGCTTCTTGGTGAGCAGAGACACCGGCCAGCAAATACCAGGGATAACCAGATGTCAAGAGGCAAGTGTGGGACCATGAGTAACAGAAGCCAATCAATATACATGGACATCATCAGAACCCAGTTCTTCTACTACAGCAAGCCATGAACACACCAACACACCAGAAAAATCAAGAACCTGGCTTAAAATCCTATCTCATGAAGAAAATAGAATCCTTTAAGGAGGATATAAATATCCTGAAAGAATTACAGGAAAACACAGGTAAGCAGGTAGATGTCCTTAAAAAGGAAACAAATAAATCACTTAAAGAAATGCAGGAAAACACAATCAAACAGGTGAAGGAATTGAGTATA
Organism: Rattus norvegicus; assembly: GCF_021556685.1. NCBI lineage: Eukaryota > Metazoa > Chordata > Mammalia > Rodentia > Muridae > Rattus > Rattus norvegicus. The sequence goes on from NC_141550.1 coordinate 76,901,030, forward strand.
ACCATCCAAGACCTAAAAGTGGATGTAAAAATAAAGAAAACCAAATGGAGGCAACCCTGGAAATGAAAATCCTAGGGAAGAGGTCAGGAACTACAGATGTTAGTATCATCAACAGAATACAAGAGATGGAAGAGAGAGCCTCAGGTGTAGAAGACACCTTAGAAGAGATTCAAAAAGGTTCAAATCTCTAGCTCTTTAATTGGAAAGACACCCAAGTCTAATTCTCCTATAAGAAAATCAATGTTACTTTTGAAAAGCTGCATTCTGATTTTGAACAAATAAAAAAATACACATTTAAATACACGAAAATAGAACTTGGCATAAATGGACTTCTCTAGTTCTTTTTATCAATAGGAGTTTCTATGACTTAAAAACAGTCATTACAATTAATGTTTGAAAATGACATCATATTCTATTCTTTTTTCTTCCATTTTTATTAAATTGGGTATTTCTTATTTACATTTCAAATGTTATTCCCTTGACTGGTTTCCTGTCCAACAGCCCCCTAACCTCTCCCTCTCCCCTTCTATATGGGTGTTCCCCTCCACATCCACCCCCCAATCCTACCCACCCCCCACCAACAGTTCCCTACACTGGGGGTCCAGCCTTGGCAGGACCAAGGGCTTCCCCTTTCACTGGTGCCCAACAAGGCTATTCACTGCTACCTATGCACTTGGAACCCAGGGTCAGTCCATGTATAGTCTTTAGGTAGTGGTTTCGTCCCTGGAAGCTCTGGTTGGTTGGCATTGTTGTTCATATGGGGTCTCAAGCCCCTTCAGTTCTTTCAGTCCTTTCTCTGATTCCTCCAATGGGGGTCCCATTCTCCATTCAGTGGTTTGCTGCTGGCATTCGCCTATGTATTTGCTGTACTCTGGCTGTGTCTCTCAGGAGAGATCTACATCCGGTTCCCATCAGCCTGCACTTCTTAGCTTCATCCATCTTATCTAGTTTGGTGGCTGTATGTGTATGGGCCACATGTGGGGCAGGCTCTGAATGGGCGTTCCTTCAGTCTCTGCTCTAAACTTTGCCTCTCTATCCCCTAATATGGACATTTTTGTTCCCCTTTTAAAGAAGGAGTGAAGCTTCCGCATTTTGGTCATCCTTCTTGAGTTTCATGTGTTCTGTGCATCTTGGGTAATCGAGCATTTGGGCTAATATCCACTTATCAATGAGTGCATACCATGTGTGTTTTTCTGTGATTGGGTTACCTCCCTTAGAATGGTATTTTCTCGTTCCAACCATTTGCCTATGAATTTCATGAAGTCATTGTTTTTGATAGCCGAGTAACACTCCATTGTATAGATGTGCCACATTTTTTTAATCCATTCTTCCATTGAAGGGCATCTGGGTTCTTTCCAGCTTCTGACTCTTATAAATAAGGCTGCTATGAACATGGTGGAGCACGTGTCTTTGTTATATGTTGGGGCATCTTTTGGGTATATGCCCAGAAGAAGTATAACTGGGTCCTCAGGTGGTGCAATGTCCAATTTTCTGAGGAACCTCCAGACTGATTTCCAGAATGGTTATACCAGTCTTCAATCCCACCAACAATGGAAGAGTGTTCCTCTTTCTCCACATTATTGCCAGCATCTGCTGTTGCCAGAGTTTTTGATCTTAGCCATTCTCACTGGTGTGAGGTGGAATCTCAGGGTTGTTTTGATTTGCATTTTCCTGATAACTAAGGATGTTGAACATTTCTTTAGGTGCTTTTCATCTATTCAATATTCCTCAGCTGTGAACTCTTTGTTTAGCTTTGTATCCCATTTTTAATAGGGTTATTTGGCTCTCTGGAGTCTAACTCCATGAGTTCTTTTGGATATTAGCCCTCTATCAGTTGTAGGATTGTTAAAGATCTTTTCCCAATCTGTTGGTTGCCATTTTGTCCTAATGACAGTGTCCTTTGCCTTATAGAAGCTATGCAGTTTTATGAGATCCCATTTGTTGATTCTTGATCTTAGAACATAAACCATTGGTGTTCTGTTCACAAAATTTACTCCAGTGCCCATGTGTTAGAGATTCTTCCTCACTTTTTCTTCTATTAGTTTGAGTGTATCTGGTTTCATATTCTATTCTTTAATGGTGCCTGACCTCTCATGTTCCCTCAAATAATGCTCACTATTCCCCAGAATTTGTAAATTCCACTTATTGTGATCAGTGCCTGTTAAAGTATTTTTTTAAATTTAAACATTTTTATAAGTTTCTCCAAAAACAGGGCTTTAATAATCTTTCGTAAACATTGAGATAAATGTATTTACAAAATCTCAAAGATTTCTTTAATTTCCTCTCTCTCTCTGAGCATGTTTTTATGCACATATGTGTGCTTGGTATTTTTTGATGAGTATGATGAAATACATTTATATTTTCTGTTCTTGGTAATGGCCATGTAGCTTTTTATTGTGAAAGTTATGATTGTATAATAATCACTTTCTTTGTGCCACTTGACAAATGCCTTTTTCTCTAGGACAATTTTGTTTAAATAATTTATGGAAAAATAATTGGTATAATTTTTATAGTTCATAAAAGTATGTTTACCTATAATGTATGAATATATTTTCTAAATACCTTGTTTTGGAGCTGATTTAAAGAAAAGGATACAATGTTACAAAAAAGTATACAATGTTACAAGAAGGTTAAAAATGAAAGAAGCCTTCTCTGGGTCTGGGCAAATGGCTTAGAGATTAAAATTACTCTCTACACTTATAGAAGACCCATGTTGGTTCTAAGCATGCAAGTGATGGGCTAACAATCATTTCTAAGCTTAGACCCAAAAGATTTGATGTACTTTACTTGACTCTGTAGTCACTGACACACACACACACACACACACACACACACACACACACACACACACACAGAGTGCATATGCATACATACAAGCAAAAAACTCATAAACACAGACAATAAAAAAATAAATACTTTAAAAAAGGAAAGAGTAAAATCTTGGGAGCCATGCAATTCTTGGTTACATTTCAAGTTTATGTCTCATTTATAAAAGGAGAGAGAGAAAGAGAGGGGGGGACAAAGAGAGACAGAGAGAGATCACAGTGGTTATGGGAACATACTGTTCTAGCAAACGACACTAGTCAGTTCTCAGCACCCACTGTAACTATTATTAAATCTATTCAGAACCACCTGTAACTTCAGCTCTAGAAATTTTGATGATAGAGTAGTTAGAAAATATCTAATTCAGTTAAGTGACTGTGGAAATAATTTGAATAAGAAATCGTGTGAATTAATTTTCCTTCAGTGTGCTTACAAATATTTGTTTTAAAATTTTATTCAAGTTTATTTCTCTCCCTTTCCCCCTCCCCCTCTCTTTCTCTCTTTTTGTCTCCCTGTCTCTCTATATGTATTTATATATGTGAATTCATACTTCTTCTTTGGAAATGTCTTGTTGCAGTACTACTCAGCTATTAAATTCTTAGGCAAATGGATGGAACTACAAAATATCATCCTGAGTGAGGTAATACAGTCACAAAGGAACACACATGGTATGCACTCACTAATGAGTGGATATTAGCCCAAAAGCTCAGAATACCCAAGAAACAATTCACAGATCATTTGAAGCTCAAAAAGAAGGAAGATCACAATGTAGATGATTCAGTACTTCTTAGAAGGGGGAACAAAATATGCATGGGAGGAAATACAGGGACAAAGAGTAGAGCAGGGACTGAAGGAAAGGTTATCCAGAGACTGCCCCACATGTGGATCCATGTCATACGCAGCCACCAAACCCAGTCACTATTGCTGATGCTAAGAAGTGCTTGCTGACAGGAGCCTGATATGGATGTCTCCCCAGAGGCTCTGCCAGAGCCTTACCAATACAGATGAGGTTGCTTGCAGCTAACCATTGAACTGAGCACGGGGACCCCAATGGAGGATTTAGAGAAAGGTCTGAAGTACCTGAAGGGGTTTGTAGCTCCATAAGAAGAACAATAGTATCAACCAACCGCACCCCCTAGAGCTCTCGGAGACTAAAACACAAACCAATGAGTACACATGGAGGGACCCATGGCTCCAGACGCATATGTAGCAGAGGATGGCATTGTCTGGATCAATAGGAGGAGAAGCCCTTGGTCCTGTGAAGGTTCATTTCCCCAGTGTTGGAATGCCAGGGCATTTAGGTGGGAGTGGGTGGGTGAGAGTGGGAGCATCTTCATAGAAGCAGGTAGAGTGGGGAGGAAAAATGGGGGACAGGAGAGGGAATAACATTTGAAACATAAATATAATAATATCCAATAAAAAGTCCTGTTATATATTTTATTTTAAATATTATGTAAATGAGAGAATAAAATCAGATTTAACTTCATTTTATACATTTATACATTTGTACATTTATATACAAGAAAACTTTTTATACACAAGTATTACATCAACGTTTCAAGAACCCATCTGTTACCAGGAAACTTGTGGACTTGTTTTCCGATGCAGAATAATATCATAACATAGTTGGAATGTAGTTCTGCCTAACCTGAAGTCTATATAACATTTACTGACCCTGTTTCGAAGATTCCAAAGTAGAGCGATGATATAGGTGTCAGATAAGGAACAGGTTGGGTCTCTCGCTATGGTTCTAATCTCTCCAACAGAGGCAAAATCAGCTGCGTAACTTCACTTTGAGTCACTGCTTTTCCTATTGTTTCCTGTACAACACTATAAGCCTTTCAGAAATGCTTCACTATTTTAGATGTGGTTAGAAAGAAAGAATCCTCAGCCCTTACCTCTTGCTGGTACATACATTTTATTTCCCTTTTAAAATTAGCTCCCCTTATGGTATTTTATTTCAAAATTTCTAATCAGCCTACTACTATTCTGTTGTGGAAACATCAGTACAAAGGAAAATCTATGCCTTCAGATAAAAAGAAATATATCCAATCTGTGATTGTGCCTCTCGACCCTGGTTCCTTATTATATAAAGATATGCATGAATTATAATTAAAAGTGGGATGGAGAAAATCAAGTCTAAACTAAACAAAATAGCCGAAGTGCAAGCGATGAGAGGCATTTTGAAGGGAAAAGGAAACCAAAACCTATTCGACTAGTGTTCAGAGTCATCTTAGCATTGCTTCTACCAGAAGAGTATTGGTCAGGGATGCCAGTGGCCATGGTGTTGCAGAAGATGCACAGTCATTGTCTGGGTGATGCTGGACCATAGAGGGAGCTGTTGTTCAAGGCATGGCAAATCGTTTAGCATTACAGTGAAATTTTCCACTGAAACAGAGTATTTTCAAAGCCTCACTTCTAAAACCGAAATTCATAGCTGAAATGTGAAGTAAAATGTCAGCGAGGTTGGTATTTTTGGAAGGAAATTATAATAAAAATTATCTCTCACCTTTTTTGCTGAGGAAAAAATTTTCATGGGAAAAGAATGTCTTTTATTATTCTAAACAAAAATATCTTTAAGAGGGTGGAAATAATTCTGCATTGTTTTCACCTGACATTGTACCCACTTTCATTCTGATGGGATTTATTGGAAAGAACATAATCTTTAAATTTGAATTGCATGTACCTGTAGGAACTATATAAATTCTTTTCAGAGCACCTACTTTTAAAATCATTTGATGGTATTTGGAAGTTATAAATTTATGAATTAACTGATAGTAGGCAGAGAAAAACATGTTGCAGTAGGTCAAAATCATGGTGATTTATGGTTCCATAATCGCCATAAAAATTCATTACACATATAAGACAAAGAAACATTTGGCTGGTGACAGAAACCGAAGACAAACAGCCTTCTGAAGTAATTGAACGTATAATCTGAATGTGTGCCACCTGGTTTGTTGAGAATTAGCCAACATGAATAATAACACTTCCTAAGAATGTACCCCATCAATTAGTATTAAAATGGGAGCTGTCACATGGATTGACACATTATGTGACAAAACTTAAAATAGCTTTTAAACTATGAAAGACCTATCAAGTGTCTTGAGATAAACATACATTCTATGATTGTCTCTGGCCACAACAAAGGTGTCATTGTGAATAGCCTTGTCTTTTCTGTTGCCATTCAAAGGAGCATCTGAGGAGTACACAGGAAGCTCCTGGAAGAGATAAACTTCAACACGTTATGGAGCCCTGGGCTCTAGACATTGAAGAACATTTGTTTACTTTAGGAAGGCCAGCTGTGGTATCATGGACTGTCAACTTCCCAGTACAAAAATTCTGTGGTGTGGACCCCATTTTTTTAATATTCATCCTTCTGTACCTCTCGAGAAGGAGCCATTTTCAGCTCCATTTATGGCATGGCATTTTGGTGATTTCTCATTAAAGCTCTTCGAAGTGTGTTTGTGTGTGTATATGTGTGTGTGTGTGCGTGTGTGTGTGTGTGTGTGTGTAATTACTAAAGAGGATATTAAATAAGAATATATTATTAAATGATTGTTCTTCTTAAATGAGAACCTATTTTCTCAATATAAAATTTTGGTTTGAAATTCTGGTTTTAGAAATGGCTCATGATAATATCGTGAACATGATCATCTTATGGTCAAAGGTACAATGTCTTAAATATTTTATTATTTTATGACTTCTATTGTATCCCTGTGTGGTAGAAGACAACATGTATGAGTGAATGGTTTTAACAAATTGCTAAATAAGTGAAGGGATATACTGAAATAGATGGTCCAGTGCTCCTTTATTTTCTCTAATACAACTCTTTCAAATACTTCAGATAAAAATATCATTTATTTTCCTATTTTTGTGGAAGATCTGGATAAAAATGGAGGTAATATTCAAATCAGAACCACATGTTTAATTTCTATGAAATTCTAGATTGTCTGATATCAGAGGAGATGGTTAAATGTACAACGAAACCACACAGATGTTCTCTGGTTAGTATTTACAATTAATGGATATAGACAGAGCAATTTAATGTAAGTTTTGGGAAGATGGATGGTATTTTAACAGGCTGATAGGATATATATGAAGTGAGTGAATAAGGAGCATTGTAACAATGATTACAAAACAACATATTAAACAAGAAATAAATACTTTACAAACAAAATGAAAGGGACAAGAAGGAAATAGATCAAGAGAAAATGTTTTAAACAGTTTTTAATGCAGTGGACAAACCTGGGGCCTTGTAGACACTGCAATTTTACTATGTAATATCTAATTCTTCCATATATTTTGAGCATTATGAGGACCATTTTAACAAAATAGAGGGTTATGGTGATCTATAACAAAACTACTATTTAGTTCCTAAATGTCTGGCTATTTACTTTGATGATATAAATTCACTGTTTTAAAAAGGACATGAGAACCAAGCTATTCACTGCAGTGATTATGCAATCTTATCGAGAAGAATCAGTCTAGGTGCTTAATGGGAGGAGATGGCTGGAGAAAACTATAAATGCTTGGACAGAAAAACAGAAAATGGTTCTTTGACCTCCAATCATAACACTGTACACAGATGGGTAAATATGAACACACAATAATAGTGATACATGTTAGAAACATATTCTAATTATTTGGTATGTTAATAAGAGCTTCAACACTAAAGGATATCTTTATGAATTGAACTGATAAAGTTACATTCAAGTGGAAGCTTAAAGGTTCTTTAGAAAGTCAGTTGTGTCATGTATCAGTTGCTGTGGCTAACACATGAGAAATGGTTAGCTGAAGCAGACACAGATGAAAGAATATTCTGCTAAAGCAAGCATGTAAAAGAACATGTGATGCAGGATTCATGTGCATTGGCCTGCCTTACATTGCATAGTTGAGCTGCATTTGTCAGGACTCCACAGAGAGAAATGCACCGAAAGTCTTGTGGTGGTGCATCCAGCTTCTTGATGCTTCCAAAGACTCAGGCTGACAGGCAGAGTGATGTTAGCTGAGACAGACTCATGTGCTGAGAAGGCAAGACCCGTGGAGGACATGTTATGTTCGGAGGTTGTATCTCCGGATGTTCCTCCTTGTCCTTCCTGCTGACCCAAGCCAAGGCAAGAACTGGTGAATTCTGATAGTTCATGACACTGCTCTTGCTAACTTGACTCTACCAAAGCAGATTGATAGTGTATCCCTGAGGTGTTTCCAAGAGAATGGAGCTGCCGCTGCTGACCTATAAACTGGACTGCTGCTTTTCAGACATGAGAGTCAGGAGTTGCTCCAGAGAACCTTTCTAAACAGGTCCACTTCTCCCATATCCTTTTATCCCTACTACCTCTGGAGGGTGGTGGGCTCAAAGGGAGGTTAAAGTGTTTAAGAACTACCATTAAAAGTAGGTTTGAAAAAATTAAAGTTAAAATACATACTAAGAAAACAGCATAATACAAGTAGTGAGTTTAAACAAGAAATGAAATGATATAATATTTAAGAGCACTTTCTTTTCCAGAAGCCAATACAAATGGTTACCTGTGGCAATGGGGAATGGGTAGGCACAGTAACAGTATTCTTCTGAGCAGAGGCTTAGAGTCAGGCATTTCACCATGAATCCTGTATGGATGAGCCAAAATGAGGAGAGGGAGAGAAACGTCTCTAGAGCTGGATTTGAACTACAAATATGATTTTATGTGTTCCATAATTTATTAATTTAAACTATCTAGGAATCTTCAACGTGGGAGCACAGTAAGTTCTCAGACATTGATTATGAAATACCATTGTTGAGGAGGATGAGTGATGGGGGGGGAGGAATAAAGAAAGGTGAGGAAAAACAATAATCAAAAATATATTCTGTATATGAATGGGCTGAAGCAAGGATTACATTAAAGATAGCCCACAGGAAGCAAAGTATTGCAAAGAAAAAAGGATAAAGGTAAGTTAAGGATACGTTATCTTGACATGTTAAAAGGGAGAATTTAAACTTTCAAAGCATTGAAAAATAGTATAATACATTATAATTCAAAAATATGACTGAAAATAGTCTTCAACATTAAAAATCTCAAAAAGAAATCAAGAAGAAAACAGTAGATGTTGATGAAATTGCTTTAGTCAGTGGTTGTCAAGGGACACCTCTGGGTAGAGACTGTTCAGTGAACACAGTGTTGAACCAAACTCAAAAGCAGATTCCACTCATTTATTATTAATGAAGCTGAAAGAGGTCATTTCACAGGAAGGTTCCAACAGTCACTATCATAATAATAACTAAGTCATAGGCATCATTTATCATCTGCTGTGATACACTGAAAACACAGTATAAACAACCGAGGGTTCTTCCTCTCAAATGTTCCCACTAGGAGTTGAGACAAATCGAGCTGTGATATAGTTGCATGATGGTGTCCTTTCATTGATTCATTGTCTTCAAAGTTATGTTTTGATCACTATGTATGAGGGTATGATCATGTGAAAAGTGTGCAGATAGAGCACATGCATTAGGGTCCCTTATCACTTTATTGTAAAATAATATGCATGCTGAGGAGATGGTAAGAACACAGTGTTTTAATCTTGACCATTAGGCCACAATTTCTCTTCCAGAGAAATAGCAGATAAGAAGTATCTTATCTAAATGGCATGGAGTGGTAAAGATCAAAACATAGCATCTTTAGCATACTAAGGGCTTTAGCCAAAAGTCAACTTAATTGCAACAGACTGAAGGGAGTGGAAAACCGTTGAATGGGGTTCTTAGGAACCATGCCAAGTACATCAGTCCACATATCATGTATATTAATAAGCTGTCTGTTATGATAACCACACTCCAAAGATAACCAATTTATAAGGAGAAAAGGTTGTTTTGTTTTTAAATTTTGATTGTTGCCAGGCACAATGAGATGGGCTTTCATGAAGAAGTGGACCATAACAGAAATGTGGCAGGATAAAATGATACCTCATACTCAGGAAGCAAGAGAAAAGAGGAAGAGAACAAGTCCTAACATTTTTCTTCATGACATGACTCCAGTGACATAAGGATTTTCACCAGTCAAATCTGTAAATATTCAGGAAAAAGCCAGGTTCTAGACTAGAGCAATGTGCTAAGGGATTTCAGATTAAAGGAAAGTCATGGGACAATTCACAAAGTAATTCCTGTCATCTCATAATGAGGTTCTGGTTTTACTGAGAAGGGAATATAGGATCTGCTGTCTCTTAAAACCCTTGAACTTTGTAGATAAACATCTCTGATCAACTACTGCGCACTTTGAGAGCCATAAAGGAGTCTGGAAGAGAGAAGATCATTGTTCCAAAACACATTAGTAATTGAGGCACATTTTTGTGTTCTAAAATTAAATATTATTTGTCACTAGTCCCAACCTCCTGACACACTTCTTATATTGTATCAGAAATTAAATATCCCAACTGAGTCATTTTCTATGTCAGTAATTATTAAGTGATTTTTGTTTTGTATTTTGTTATAAATTCAAATTGTATCATAGAAGAAGAGAAGTCTGTGGAACATTGAGTAAAATTAAATAAATAGCAACGGTACCTTGGAGGGAAGAAAAAGAGTAGCAGATCTTCAAAGGCTATATTTTTACCAGGCTCCCCACTTGCTAGTGTAGGCTTTTGGGAGCTGCTAGCAGGGGAGGAATAGAAAATTCTCTGAAAATGCTTAATTTCATTTTCAATTTAAGTAGCCAGAGTCGACTCAAAGAAATAGTCCCTGGAGTGAAATTTTGCAGCTGAGAAATTCCTTCAAATCTTTCCCATTCTGCTGCTAACGTTCCTTAAAGCAAGAAAGAGGCAGCTCGCTTCTTTTCTTGTTTTAGTCACATCTGAAGGAAGAAAAAATCCCCCCTGACATTCCCTCTTGTCTGTCTTTAATAACATCTCTATTGAGGGTCCGGACGGTGCTCTCAAAACCAGATGGACATGCGCTTCCATTTGTGAAGTTATCTTACAGCCAACATCTCCCTCAGTTGTCCAGTGCCATTTTCCACGGAAGCCAAGAGGGACTCTGCAGCTAGATCAAGGTGGGATATATGGCCTCATGAGTGCATTACAAAATCAAAATCTTTGAAAAGAAACATGAAAAAATCAAAACAACAGAAAAACAAGGGGGAAAATAGCATGCAATCCTCCCCGCTGAAAATTGGGTGAAAGTTCAGATGCCGCCATATATCTGTACTGGGTTCCCCCATTCTATTTTCAAAGATGTGGATAAGTTAATAAATGTAGTCACGTGTGGAAATAATACTCCCATACAGCCAAAAATATCATTATGGAACAAAACAGAAAACCCTCCAGGAAATAAAATTTGAACAGGTTTAATGGCTAGATAGATGGGGTGGTTTACAGTAGTCAATTTTAGAATCATGGCATAGCACAGATATATTTTTAAAGCACTCATCATTGCTGTGTGTTAGAAATGGAGAGTGGTAGGCTATAGTGAATTTCTTTTTCTGAATCTGTTCTATGAATCACAATAGAAATTCATAATTGCATGCAGAAAGTTCTGGGTTTTTCATTTACCTTGAAAAACTTAGCAAATCTAAGAAGCCGATTTCTCATTATGGGAAGGGATACCAGTTATCTACTTTGATGGATACAGACTACGTTTATCTTGACTGTTACATTGTTTTGAGCTTTCTTGAAATTATTGTCTGAATGTCATGTGTGAAGTACTCTCACTCCTCTGACTGCTAAGTTCTCTAAGTGATGGTTGTTGTTGCCTGTGGAAAGCATGGTTCTTCACAATGTCACGGTCATACAATTGTAGTCATTGTTAAGAGTACTAAATCTTGAGAAAGAAAAATGTAGTGTGCAGAAGACCCTAGGATTGACCCTTAGCATTTCATAAAATTATGGGTTGGCATAAAGATTGGTAATACTAGCATTTTGGAGCTGGTAGCAGGAGGAACAAGAGGTCAAGATCATATCCTCTCCATAGAAAATTGGATGACAGACTTCGATAACTGAGATGCTGTCTCCAAAACAAATACTTAAATGAAATGACCATTGACTTCTGGTTGTTGATGCGAGCTACTGCTTATTTTATTTTTAAGGGCAAAAAATTGATTCCAATGGAATTAAACCAAAAGGTAAACAAATAAACTTAATTATATTAAGACTTCAAAATCAGGGCCTGTATTATGTATTGGTGGTAAAGTGATACACATACATACACCTGATCCTGGACTTGATCTTTAGCACTGGAAAGTAAACAGACAAACATAATATGTTAGAGAACAAAATGTAAGTAAACATAGGTGAGTGGAGGAGTGCATATCTGGAATCCCAACACTCAGCCACAGTGTAGCTAAGGTAGGTGTCTTTTTGTTTGGGACCAGCATGCTCTACAAAGTGAGTTCCAGGCCAGATTTAGGTACATAGTAAGACTCTGTTTAAGAAAGCAGAGGGGAGGCTGGAGAAATGGTTCATTTGTCACGTGGTAAAGCCAACCAAAGCACCCGAAGTGTCAATAACTCATGTGAAATTCTGGGCATGCTGGCACATGCTGTGACTCCTGCACTGGGGACACAGAAACAGGAGGTCCCTGGAGCTCTCTGTCAAGGAAATCTAGACACATTCAACTTCCCCAGGTCCTTATGAAATCCTGTGTTACACAAGATGATCTGAGGTTGAAATCTGGTTTTCACTTGGACATACACCTACACACACACACACACACACACACACACACACACACACACACACACACAGAGAGAGAGAGAGAGAGAGACAGAGAGAGAGAGACAGAGACAGAGAGACAGAGAGAGAGACAGAGAGACAGAGAGAGACAGAAACAGAGAGACAGAGAGAGAGACAGAAACAGAGAGAGAGAGAGAGAGAGAGAGAGAGAGAGAGAGAGAGAGAGAGAACTGTTGTTAAGCCCTGATTGGATTATTTCATGCAGAAGTGACTTATCCAAGCTCAGGTAAAGAAAATGAAGTTTTCCTTAGACTTCCTTGCTGATTGCTCTGAGCATTCAGGAAAATACTTTCCTGGAAAACCCATGGGTACCAACTGCTCTTTAACAACTGGCACTGAGCTAAAGCTATAGACTCAAGAAGGGTTGACAAACACAAGGAAAACATTTTTTAGAAACATACTTTCCTGAAAAAGAATAAATTAATTGAAAAGTATGTACCTTCTTTTATTATCAATGGAATATGTTTGTACTCTCTCTTCAGGATTTCTATATTAAAACCCTCCAGCACAAGTCATGGTACCAAGTAATGGGACTACCAGAAAGTAATTAAATTTAAGGAGAGGGATCAGTATGACTACTACTCTTGACTGTCAACTGACTGTACTAAGAAATGCATAAGAGATCAATAAAGTAAACTGGGTATTTCTCCAATGATTAATCCATGAAGAATTATACCCCAAGGGCTCTGATAAAATCAACAAGTTAATGTATTAATGGACTCATAATACAGGAATATTATTAGGTGATTGTGACTGACAGAGGGTCCTGATTTGTATAAGCGAGTCACTGGGAGCACGTATTGGAATTCTTATCTAACCTTAGCTTTTTAATGGATCCTTTTTTACTTTGTGTGCCTTGGAAATGATCTGCTTCACCATGCTCTACTTGGCAAGATGGGCTCTGAAATCATGATCTCATCAATAAGCTCCCCATCACATACAAAAATTTTCTCTCTCATGTACTCACAGCTATGCAAAGTAAAAAAATAAAACAAAACAAAAACAAAACAAAAAAAAACGTAGTTGGCAAAGTAATGTCATCCCAGATCTAACATCCTTTCCAATGCTGAACTCCATGGTCTTCAGCCAAGATATAGAGAATTGAGATAAGAATGTGTTTTCTCTATACTTTTATTCATTAGCTTATTTAAATCTAAACAACAAATTTAAATAATAATAGAAAAGAAAAACTTTACAGATTACTAAATTCTCTACTTCTAAAGAACATGTGAAGCAAACACTAAGTGGCAGGGTTTCTAGGTAAATGCTCATTACATGCAAATTTAAGTTCAATTTATAAACTAGCAATGGAGAGCCCAAAAATAAACTCAATAAAATCTTATTTACAACATGGTAAAAAGAAAATATGTATAAAGACAACTCTAGACAAACACCCAAAAGACATTTAAGAAAAATAATTTTTTACTACTATAGTACAAGATTAAAAATTTTAAAAAGTGTAGATTGGCATCTCATATTTTTGGATTGGAAGACTAGATAACAAAATTCATATTTCATAAATTGATTTATGGACTCAATGTAATTCCTACCAAAATCAAAATTTTCTTTGTAGAACCAGAATTTTATAATAAATTTTTAAATTATATAGGAAATGAAAGAAATGAAGAGAAAACAATGCAATCTTTAGAAAGAGCAAAGGTAGATGTCCTATAGTTGGTGTCAGTACTATTTAGTGAATTTCTGAAGTAATTAGTATAGCATAATGATGGAATGTGGGTAGACTTAGAATTCAAAGCAATAGAATTTAATTTTTAGGAAAAAAAGGTTTTTAATTAGTTATCAAGTGACTTTGGGAGAGAGTGTTAAGAAAACTCAACAGAAAAGAGCAGTTCTTTGAACAGACAAAGCTGTGAAAGTTGAATACCATATATGAAAGACCTGTCAGTCTTAAACATCTCATCATTCAGGAAAATAAACTCAAAATGATTCAGAGACCAAAATTTAAGCTCAAACTAAAAGTCTTAAAATGGAGTGTATTTTTTTCATCCCACAATAATGTTATTTTTTTAGACGTGCTATCAAAAACCAAACCGTAAAAGGAGAAAAATCCATTGCAACAATTCCACCGAAGTACTTCAAGCTCATTACTAAGATAATGAAAGAACTCACTCAGGAGGTAAGCATAAGCAAAACCATCTGTCTGTACAAGAAAATATGAAGAGGCGGGTATATGCAGACATTAAGATAGCTCAATGACAAACTGATATATTTATACAAGAGCTTCATAGTCCTTGCAAAAATGAGTCCATTGAAGTAGATGTTAATCCACCATGACCAGTGCACTCATGGAGAGAGAAATGTAGACAAAAGCAAGAAACAGAAAGAAGCTCGCAAGCTTCGGGTATTAGAGAGAGCACCAGATTAGATAATAATCAACTCTCCCTGAGGGCCTTGGAACTAACCCTATGGACATTTGGAACCTGGGTTGCCAGCCTCCCAGACTGTTAAGTCAATAATGTTCTGCTGATTAAGACATGTAGTCTGTCGTACTCTGTTGTGACAGTCCTAGAAAACAAATGGATCCACTTACGAACAAGTAAACTATGTCACTAATAAGTGTCATGAATAGGCACACATTTATTACAATTCATCTTTCACCAGGTGGCACAAATGAGAAAAATTGTTCTTAAAAGGAACTACGTGAGCTTCCATACAAGGTTATCTGGGATGAATGATTGTGGTTGACTTATAGCCTGAAGATATTGACTACGTTAGTTAAGTATTTCGTGGCCCCAAATCGGTCTTATTATAAGGGATCATTCCAAAGTGAGTTGACAATAGCCTCGGGAGCTTGCAAATATATTGTTATGATTCATAGCAGGATCAAACTAGGAACAAATTCCACTTTCTAGGGAAATAAGCTTAGACTTGAAGACCGACCATGACAGTAAACAACTTTCATGGTGAGAAATGACGGAAGGAAAGAGAGTCATTTCATAAGTTTCTGTCCACATACATAAAGTGTTTCACTCTTGACTAAGACTCCGTGTCCACAAAGAGAGACTGAATCAAAGTTAAAGGCAACCATGTTTCTTCTCTTTGACAGGTTAAATATAGCCAACACCAGAGTAAAAGCAAGGCCTCAAATGCCGGATTTATTTATGTAGTATTAAAGGTGTTTTGTTCTTATAAAGTGATTCATGGAAACTTTGTTGCTAGTAATGTACAAAAATTCTGTAGAAAATAATCCTTGTATTTTCTCTCAATAGCTAGAATTATAACTTGCTTGAAATATTTACTGTGATCCTGTTTTTTTCTTTTTCTTTTTTAAATAGGTGGTCTTGAATTTATCAATAGACAGAAACTTTTCTATCACTAAACTATTTGACTTTGAAATTTAGAGTAGATATTGAAAAATATATTTGAAATTTATAGCAGGAACATATTAAGAAATATATATCTATAGTTTAATGAATGTGAAACTGTTCAACTGTTCTAGGGACGGATACATATCTCACTCCTGCCTCTAATATAGATATATTTCAGTCCCGCTGATAAAGAGGTTAACATGCATTCATTGAATAGTTAATTATTCTAATGGTTAATATAAATTTACATTAAATTACCATACTGGCTTTATGAAATGTACAATATCCTTAGACCATTTTATAAATAAGACAATTAATTTAGACTGGTGAGCACTTACTGAGTTTTCAAATGGCATAATATAATTAAGAATTTTTTTTGCCCCTAACTTTTTTTTAGTTACTTTTATTTTTTTACCATCCAATAGTAACCCACTTCTGGTCAGCCCTCCCACAGTTCCACATAGAATTCCTCCACCCCCCCTGTCACCAAAAGGATGTTCCCAACCCCACCCACACCAGGCCTCCCCACTCTTTGGGGCCTCAAGTCTCTTGAGGGTTAGGCACATCTTCTCTCACTGAGGCCAGACCAGGCAGTCCTCTGCTGTATATGTGTCACAAGGCCTTACACCAGCTAGTTTATGCTACCTGGTTGGTGGCTCAGTATCTGTGAGATCTCAGGGGTCTGGGTTACTTCACACACACACACACACACACACACACAAACATACACACACACACACACACACACAAACACACTACTTTCTATTTAAATATGATGTATGATGGCCTAATAAGGTTCAATGGTCATTGGAGGACATGTATGTTGAAGATATTTTTGCCTGGTTTTGGTTTGCTTGCTTATTTATTTATTTATTTATTTATTTATTTATTTATCTCTACACTGTAGATTTTATTCCCCTCCAGGTTCACCCCCCCCCCCCGAGAGTTCTACATCCCACACCTCTGCCTTGCCCCTGAGATAAGTCATTCTGTATTTGAAATTCCATCCTGGAGTGCTCTTAGCAGATTCTATATAGATCATGAAGGTATGTATTGTAGCAATGGGGTATCCTGGGGCGTGGCCACTGCACAACAGACATTGCATTGCCCTCTCACTACTAATTTGATTTAATCAATCAGAGTTCGGAAGTAAGAGTTGTTTCTTGAGGCTTGAATTTAAGGATAGCTCATGGAACAAAAGATTTCCAGTTCACAGTTTTCAAAGAACAGTTTTTGGTTCAGTGGCATCAGAGAGACTTTAGAACAGTGATCTTCAACCTTCCCAATGCTGTGACCCTTTAATACACTTCCTCATGTTGTGGTGACCCCACAACCATAAAATTATTTTTGTTGCTAATTCACAATCTAACATAAATACATATCTGACACACAGGATATCTGATGCATGAAACCCAAAGGGGTTATGACCCACAGGTTAAGAACCATTGCTTTATAGCTTGAGAAGATAAGAAGTATTTTAAATGTAAAGATTGTGATTGATAATATGAAAAAAGTTATTGATGTTACATTTTGAAGGCAGTATATAAACAGTGCTTCGTTGATGTTGCTATCTTTAAGTTCAAAACAATTTAGAAAGGTAGAATATTAAACCTAAAAATATGAACAAATCCTATAAGTCAAACTCTGCACTGTGTAATAATTGTCAATACAAGTCACAATGAGGTGACTTGTGCCAAAGCCGCAGAAGAAAGAACCATGAATGTAAAAAGGGAGAGACTGTCCGTGAAACACTCACTGTCATGATTATTGCAGACCTGCGGACCTTATTTGGTGGTTCACACGGGTAAGCCCATCGTTTAGCATGCGGAGACAGGGAGCCAGTGCTTTTCAAAGAATGTAGGATTTGCTTCTGTTAAAGGGAAGAGAATAAGTTTTTCCTAAATTGAAATGGCTGGCTGTCCCACAGTAAGAAATAGAAGGTGTAGGACAGTATGTGGATGCATGGCCAGTGTGTATTCTTATGGGGTCAAAGGAGGTGACGGAGAGCAGATGGATTTATTTTTAAGGCTTTATTTTTGTCCAGTGTGGAAAATCAATAGTTTATTCTGGAGCCACGAATGAGGGATCACAGCCTGGCAATGCAGATTTGGACTGTGTCAAGTTCCATGTTCCAGTGCCATAATTTCTACAAGGTTTTATAGAAATAGACTCAGGAATAATAATAAATGAAGACATTTTCCAAATATATCTATTTGGAAACATTACACATGGCTTATATCAAATAACAGAAAGATATGATACACGTTTTGGATGCTATCATATAACTTTTTATTGTTTAAAATTATTTTACAATTTTTCTTATTTACCTCTCTCCTATCCCCTCCAGTACCTGATCGATACTCCCCTACTTTATTTCCTCCCCCTCCTATCTCCCTCCCAGATTCCTCCTCTCTCCATCCCCCCTGATCATCCAGTTCCTTCTCAATGTGAAGCAACCACACCCTGGTCTTCCTAGTTCCTGAAGACCTAGTTCCTATGGTATGTGGATTGCATTGCAAGCATTGTGAGCTTTGGGCTAATATCCACTTATCAGCGAGGACATACCAAGTGTGTTCTTTTGTGTCTGTGTTATTTCACTCAGGATGATATTTTCTAGTTCCATCCATTTACCTGAACATATCATGAAGTCATTATTTTTAATGGCTGAGTAGTACTTCATTGTGCAAATCTACCACATTTTCTGTATCCATTCTTGAGTTGAGGGACATCTGGGTTGTTTCCAGCTTCCAGCTGTTCTAAAAAAAAGGCTGCTATGAACATAGTGGAGCATGTTTCCTTGTTCTATGTTGAGCATCTTTTGGATATATGTCCAGTAGTTGTATAGCTGGAACTTCAGGTAGAACTATTTCCATTTTTTTCAGGAACAGCCAGATTGATTTTCAAAGTGTATTTTTTTTTATCAGCTTTCAGTCTCACCAGCATTTTATAGCCATTTAAATGGTTGAAACTAGCAGTCAGTGTGCAGATTCCAAATGATTTACCTAATAGTCACAACAATTTTAGGTGGCACATAGAGGTAGGAAGTATTTGCTAAAGTCTAACCCTGCTCCAGTTGTTTGGGACCCATATGAAGACACACATGAAAATGCACATGTGTTACACATGTGCGGGGAGACCTAGGTCTTGCTCGTCAATATGGGTTTATGGTTAGTGGTTCAGTCTCTGAGAGCCCCAGGGCTCCAGGTTAGTTGATGCTGTTGGTATTACCTGAGGGCTTGCAATTCTTCCTCTGTCTACATTTTGGCTGTGGGTGTCTGCATCTGTTTGAGTAAGCTGCTGGGCAGAGCCTCTCAGAGGACAACTATGCTAGACTCCTGCTGCGAGCATAACGGAGTATCATTAATAGTGTTAGGAACCAGCGCTTGCCCTTGGGATTAATCTTAGGTTGGGCCAGTTATAGGTTGACCATTTCATCAGTCTTTGCTCCATCCCCAATCTCTGTACTTCTTGTACATAGGATAAGTTTGGTGTTGAAAGTTTTGTGGCTGTTTTGGTGTTCCTATACCTTCACTGGGGTACCTGCCTGGCTACAGAAGGCAGCCTCCCCAGGCTCCATATCCCCAATGCTTTGAGTCACAGCTAATAACACCCCCCATTGATTTTTGGTCCCCAGACCTCAGAATCTTTTTGGAGATACTCCCTACTCCCCACCCCTCTTAGGTTCAGATTTCCATTTATTTTCATGTAATGTTAAGTAAGACTAACCTGGGTTACTCGATGAGATATTCCCAGCCTTCCCTATATAATGAGTCCCTGTTTCAAAATGGAAGGAGTAGCAACACAAAAACTACTGAGTGTGCATGCCTTTTACATGTGTGTTTGAAGTAACACCCTTTTCAAGGATTGGTAGAACTCCTAAAGACAGCTGGCCCCAAGTACGGGTTATTTGTTGCCTACAATATTTCTACCATTGAGTAGATGTCAGGTATCATAGGGCTCTGCCACCATTCATGACTTTTTCAAACCAATTACACAGGACTCTCCTTTTAGCTTTAGAAGTAGTGTCTTTGGGCCCAAATTGCATGCACATATGAAAAGACATGCTGTGTTATTCACAGGAAAGCTCACATTCCTTAGCAATTCTCACTTTGCTATTTAGATGGATATTAGATAGAATACAATGGCTAAAAAAAGATGGACGACTAATTGAAGAACAGCTACCCCTGGAGTAAGTTATGATGTTTAAGCAATCACAATCTACTTCATAATTTTGAGGGCAAACAATCTGTGTAAATCTTGGAATTTTGGTTGGTGACAATACTTATTGTCACTGATGTCCTGTCTGCAAAATATTCTTACATTCAGTTGTCCTCAGAAAGAGAAGAATATTAGGAAAAGATAGAAAATTATTTTGTATGTTAAAACTCCTTAGATAATTGAGATTGCTCAAAATAATACTGATTTGAGTGTGTTTCTTTCTTTAGAAACAATGTGATACAGGTAAAAGAATTTTCAGACATATAAGACACAGCATAGGGGTTGGGGATTTAGCTCAGTGGTAGAGCGCTTGCCTAGCAAGCACAAGGCCCTGGGTTCAGTCCTCAGCTCCGGAAAAAAAAAGACACAGCATAATGTTCTAGTTAGCTATCATGACTATAAGAATAAGAAAACAACATGGTAATAATATTTATCTAGAAAATACCCCAAAGTTTTCAGACTTCCATTACTTTGTAGCAAGATATACAGTTCATAAAGATTGAGAAAGTAAATGATCCTTACAAGTTTCAGGATTTTTCTGTAACATACAAGATTCACAGCTTTGATCCCCCCACCCCCACACACACAATGGTATACAAAAGTAGTCACAATTACTGTAGAGGAGAGATTCTTTGAAGGCTAACTGGCTTTAACATGTGCAGCCTTTGAGGGTCATCACACAAGCTAGGTTGGACTACAGGTAATAGGTAAAAGATTATCTTTGAGCTATGCATTTGTAAGTAAGCCCTCACCTACACTGATGTAAGCCCAATAAACTCAAAATTTTATGGTGCCAGATTTGCCCAGTATTGTTAATTTGGCTGGTTGTCAGTAGTGTCCTATCTAGGGAGAATTTTGCCCCAGGGAAAATCAGTTTATTATCCATCTAACTTACAATTTTATGTCACCATCAAATATCTTATCTGTCATAAACAAGGGATTCCATTTACTTTGATTCAAGCAAAAATGGAACAATTATTACTGTTCTGCCTTACAATCACTATAATAAAAACCTTTTGTAGATTTTTTTATTATCATTTAGTTTGCTATTGCTTGAGTCATTTCATTGAATCCAATGCACATTTAGAATAACGTCGAGAAAAGGCTATTAAACAGTGCCTAGTCGATTTTGTTTTCCATGAACATATCATAGTTGGGCAAATAAAGTCATAGTTGAAGGGAACAGTGAGAAATAACCTGTGATGGGAAATGGTGTAACAACTACTCAGCTTCCTATAACATTAATGGCACCTGTAACAAGTGCAAGGTGGTTGTGTCTCTTTGCTTTTACTTTCAAAGGCAACAGAGCTTTGCTACAGTTGGGAAAGAATGCCCTATAACATCTCTTAGAATGGGACTGAGAGCTGAATAGGCCTCAAGAGGAACCAGCTATGTACTGGGCTCTTATGCAGGAAGGAAACTCACTGAGTACATCTTTCAGTTCCTTTTAGTTATTTGTGTGATTCCAAAATCACATTCTGTTCTGTACATACACCACCATATCTGGCTTTGTACATGGATTCCAAAGATTACTGTCAGATCTTCAGATGTTTTTGACTTTTACCAGTTATTTCCTGAATGCCTCATTTCTCAGTAATGCTGTCAATAAAGTCAGATAACCATTTCTAGGATATGTCCTTACTAGCATAAAACAATCATTCTTTAGACATTTAATTGCACAGACATGTAATGATCTTATCATATGCGACCCATTCATGAAATACCCAGATGAATAAAATCTTCACATTGACGTAGTTTCTAGTTTTAATCGTTTCAGTTCATCTTCCTTAACATGGTGTCAAGACTGCTGTGAAACCATAGCTACTTTGATTTTGTTTTTGTTTTCAATTTCCCATAAGTCACCCTCTACTAGAGGGCTAATGAACCATGAAGTGAGGACTGAGGGGAAGCTAGAAGAAATTGAATTAACTTGTAGATAATTGATTGATTGGTTAATTTCTGCTGCTTCGTTATTTTTTCCAGAAGTGACTGACAAGTCTTTGTAGCATAAAGGAATACATGTGGATGAGTGTCCAGAAGAGAATGATTTTTAAGTGAGATCTTTTACAAAATTTTCACTTATGCTACATATGTGTAGGGGAGCTAGGTCAGTCCATGAGTGCTCTTTTGTTTGTGGTTCAGTCTCTGTGAGTCCCCAGGGGCCCAGGTTATTTGTCTCTGTACGTCTTCTTATGGTGTTCTTGACTCCTCCAGTTCCCTCAATCATTACCCTCAACCTTCCACAAGACTTCTTGACCTCTACCTCATGTTTGGCTGTGGGACTACTCATCTCTTTCTATCAGGTGCTAAAAGAAATATCTCAGAGGTCAGTGGTTCTAGACTCCTGTCTGCAAGCATAGCAGACTATCATTAATAGTATCAGGGTTGCCTGTCTCCCATAGGTTGGGTCTCAAGTGGGGCCAGTCATTGGTTATCCATTTCCCCAATCCCTGCACATATTGTAGGCGGGGCAAAGTTTGGGTCAAAGATTTTGTGGATGGGTTAGTGTCCCCCTCCCTTCTGAGTATTTTTACATCGATATATCAAGGGAAATTGATCTGAAATTCTCTTTCTTTGTTATGTCTCTGTGTGGTTTAGGTATAAGCATTAATTGTGGCTTCAAAGAATGAATTGGGTAGCATTCCTTCGGTTTCTATTTTGAAATATTTTGAAGAGTATTGGTATTAGGTCTTCTTTGAAGGTCTGACAGAATTCTGAACTAAGCCCATCTGGTCCTGCGTTTTTTTGTTTTTTTGGTTTTTTTTGTTGTTGTTGTTGTTTTTTGGGTTTTGTTTTGTTTTGTTTTGTTTGTTGAAAGACTTTTAATGACTGCTTCTATTTCTTTAGGGTTATTGGGACTGTTTAGATGGTTTATCTGATCCTGATTTAACTTTGGTACTTGGTATCAGTCTAGAAAAATTGTCCATTTTCTCCAGATTTTCCAGTTTTGTTGAATATAGGCTTTTGTAGTAGGAGCTGATAATATTTTGATTTCCTCCGTTCCTGTTGTTATGTCTCCCTGGTCATTTCTGATTTTGTTAATTTGGATACCATCTCTGTGCCCTCTGGTTAGTCTGGCTAAGAGTTTATCTATCTTGTGGATTTTCTCTATGAACCAGCTCCTGTTTCTGTTGATTATTTTTTGTATATTTCCTTTTGTTTCTCCTTGGTTGATTTCAGTCCCTGACTTTGATTATTTCCTGCATTCTACTCCTCTTGGGTGAATTTGCTTCTTTTTATTTTAGAGATTTCAGGTGTACTGTCAGGCTGCCAGTGTATGTTCTCTCCAGTCTCTTTTTGGAGGCACTCAGAGCTATGAGTTTTCCTCTTATCACTGTTTTTATTGTGTCCCATAGGTTTGAGTATGTTGTGCCTTCATTGTCATTAAATTCTAAAATGTCTTAATTTTTTTCTTTATTTCTTCCTTGACCAAGTTATCATTGAATAAAGCGTTGTTCAACTTCCATGTATATGTGAGTTTTCTGTTGTTTTTGTTGTTATTGAAAACCAGCCTTAGTCCACGGTGATTTGATAGGATGCATGGGATTATTTCTATCTTTTTGTATCTATTGAGGTCTGTTTTGTGACAGATTATATGGTCAGTTTTGGAGAAGGTACCATGAGGTGGTGAGAAGAAGATATATTCCTTTGTTTTAGGATGAAATGTTCTATAAATATCTGTTAAATTCATTTGGTTCATAACATCTGTTTGTTTCACTGTGTCTCTGTTTAGTTTCTGTTTCCATTATCTGTGCATTGATGAGAGTGGGGTGTTGAAGTCTCCCACTATTATTGTGTGAGGTACAATGTGTGCTTTGAGCTTTAGTAAAATTTCTTTCATGAATGCGGGTGCCCTTACATTTGGAACATAGATATTCAGAATGGAGAGTTCATCTTGGTAACTATCTCCTTTGATGAATATGCAGTGTCCTTCCTTACCTTTTTTGAAAACTTTTGGTTGAAAATTGATTGTATTCAACATTAAAATGGCTACTCCAGCTTGTTTCTAGGGACTGTTTGCTTGGAAAATTATTTTCCAGTTTTATACTCTGAAATAGTATCTGTCTTTGCCACTGAGGCACATTTCCTGTATGCAGCAAAATGTTGGGTCCTGTTTATGTATCCAATCTGTTAGTGTATGTCTTTTTATTGGGGAACTGAGTCCATTGATGTTAAGAGATATTAAGGAATAGTGAAGGTTGTTTCCTGTTATTTTTGTTCTTAGGGCTGGAATTATATTTTCATGGTTCTCTTCTTTTGGGTTTGTTGCAAGAAGATTACTTTCTTGCTTTTTCTAGGGTGTAGTTTCCCTCCTTGTGTTGGACTTTTCCATAATATCCTTTGTAGGGCTGGATTTGTGGAAAGATATTGTGCAAATTTGATTTTGTCATAGAAATCTCAGTTTCTCCATGTATGTTAATTGAGAGTTTTGCTGGCATTTGTGTTCTCTTAGTATCTCTGTGATATCTTTCCAGGATCATCTGGCTTTCAGAGTCTCAGTTGCCAAGTCTGGTGTAATTCTGATAGTTCTACCTTTATACGTTACTTGACCTTTTTCCCTTACTGATTTTATTATTCGTTCTTTGTTTTGTGCATTTGGTGTTTTTTTTCCCCATTATGTGACAGGAGGAGTTCTTTTCTGGTCTAATCTATTTGGAGTTCTATAGGCTTCTTGTATGTTTGTGAGCATCATTTTCTTTAGGATAGGGAAGTTTTCTTCTGTAATTCTGTTGAAGATATTTACTGCCTCTTTAAGTTAGGAATCCTCACTCTTTTCTATACCTCTTATCCTTAGGTTTGATCTTCTCATTACGTCCTGGATTTTCTGGATGTTTTGTGTTAGGAGCTTTTTGTGTTTTACATTTTCTTTGATGGTTGTGTCAATGTTTTTTATGGTATTTTCTGCCTTTCTGAGCTTCTTTTTCCTTTTTTTCTTTTTATCTTTTGTACTCTGTTTCCAATGCTTGCTTCTATGAGTCCTGATCTCTTTCCTAAGTTTTCTATTTCCAGGGTTTTCTCTCTTTTTGATTTCTTTATTGTTTCTATTTCCATTTTTAGATCCTGGATGGTTTTGTTCAATTCCTTCACCTGTTTGTTTGATTTTTGTGTTTTTTCTTTAAGGGTTTCTACCTGTTTACCTGTGGTGTCCTGTATTTCTTTAAGGGAGGTATTTATGTCTTTTTTTAAGTCCTCTATCATCATTATGAGTTGTGATTTTAAATCAAATCTTGCTTTTCCAGTTTGTTGGGATATCCACAGCTTCCTGTGGTATAGAACTGGGTTCTGATGATGCCAAGTGGCCTTGGTTTCTGTTGCTTAGCTTCTTGCCATCTGCTTATCTTTGGAGTTAGCTGGCCTTACTGTCTCTGGCAATGACTTGACCATACTGTAAGCCTGTGTATCAGTACTACTGGGAGACCAGCTCTCTCCCCTCAGGATCTGGCACAGGGTTAATTCAGGGTACAGACAGAAATCAGAAGGATCCTGTCCCAGACTGCTCCTTAATTCCTTTGTCCTGAGGGCTCCTTGAGGATTCCTCTTGGGCCAGAAATGTCAGGTAAGACCTGTGCTCTCAGGTGTGTCAGCACTTCTGGGAGACCAGCTTTCTCCCCATAGTATCTGGGTAGTGAAAGCTGTGGCACAGGGTCAACTCAGGGCATGAAAAATTTGACTTCAGTGGTACATGTAAAGAAGAAATCAGTTCATCAGCCTTTTAGATGATTTATGGTGAGTGACTCAGGCCATTCAGAAAAGGCAACACCAAATTATTAATTTGTCTTCAATTCCCAGAAGAATTGATCCTTGAAAGCAAATGCCTAACTTAGAATTTTTTCCCTGATCCCAATGTCCGTCACAGAACTTAAGCCCAAAAAATTCTGAGACAAAATACTGCGTGTTTAGACACTACCTTTCATAAAGAGTATTCATTCCTTATCTGCCAATAATGTTTGTGCTTAAGAACAAGTGCTTTGTGATTTAATAGGATGGAGCTTCCCTTCTCAAGTAACCAGATTTATAATACACTGAGCTATTAAAGAAAAATAAAACCATCACCTCCACATTATTCATAATTACAGTATTATCCAAAGTATATAACACCTGCAGTTGTATTGCACTCCAGCTACAAGAAAGAGTATACCAGAGATAATTAATCTTCAAATGACCATGTTTGTCTTCGAAGAGTTTAAAAAGCCTTCAGATTTTCTTACAATAATTATGTCTAGTGTGCCCTTTAAAGAAAGTAGCTTCTTTTCGGATATTTAGAAATTGTTCCATTAACATGGAGCGACACTTAGAAAAATAGACTGAACTTTAGTTGTGCTTTCCGATGACAGCACTGAATATCAGCGAGCTGTTGAGTGATGGAATAAAGTCTGCAAAAGTGAAATGGGAGGCTAAATGTAGCCTGTGCAGCTCCTGGAAGGGTGCCATTCAGAGCCGCACAATGAAGAAAGTGCATCGCTGTGACAAGCTCTCTCTCTCTCGGAGCTTTGGGGAGGACGCATTTAATGTGATCATGTTGTCTTTTAGCGCCTGCATGTCTTTGATTTTATTCTGTGATAAGTGCATTGCATGTCGCAAGGGCAGGTGTTGTGTTTGTCTTGGGGTTCCTACATGTGCAAGTCACACGAGTTCAGGCAAGGCATTATAATTCTTTAGTTTCCAAGTTACTTTAAGGAGCAGGGGGAGAGGGTTCTGTGGATAAAATGCTTTCAGTGCAAGCATGAAGACTGCTGTTTGGATTCCCAAAGTCCGTGAAAATTCTGAGTAAGATAAGGACCTTCCAGGACAAATTAATTGGTACCTAGACTAGTCATACCAGCAGCTCTAAGGCTCAGCTGAGACCTGATATATATATATATATATATATATATATATATATATGTATATATATACATATATATATACATATATATATAATGAATAGATAATATTATTTATGTTTTAAGGTTTACAGAAGCCAAGTAAATGCACCACATTTATATATTAAGTAGAGAAAAGGACATAAGTCATATTCGTTTTAAAATCAAAATTATCTCATTTCAATTTTTATACAGTTAAATATATCCATTTTAATTATTCACTTGATGACTTCACACATATGTGTATACAGTTATAAAACTGATATCTAGCTTTACCACATGGATTATGCTTTAGAGCTAGCCCTCAAACTGAATATTCTCTAGGCAAGCATTCATGTTTTAATTTTCCTTTGTATATTTCATATATACATGTATATGTAATTAATTTATACTTATCTTAATGTCTTTAGTATTTCTGTAATAGAACAACCTACTAGAAAGGGTAAAAGGGAAAGCATTTTCTGCTTCTGTTGGAATATCATAGAGAAGAACCTCATTACCATATATGATGAATGCATGCTAATTGAAAAGTTATATTTCTGGCATTGTATGCAATGAAAGTCACTTTTTAAAATGCTATTTTAAAATGTAAATGGACATGTTTCAACTTAACACTTTCAGCAATGTGTTTTAAGGTGGGATTGAATACTAATGCTTCTTTGAAAAGAAAAAGAAAACTGTATTGTGCCTTTTGTATATGTACACGTATTACTCTATGAATATTTAGTAATGTTGCTTGCCTCTGATGTATAATAATAAAATAACTTTGATGTTGAATAACAGCTAATAAATCAATTTTTTAATTCGGGAAAGAGAAAAGTATAAAGCTAAGGTGAAGTTACTGGTGGGGCTTTTGCTCCATGCTAACACATTATAGGTCTAAAAAAGGGATTTACTAGATTTTATCAGAACCCCAGTTCCACCATCTCTAAGCTAAGAATAGAACTATTGTTAAGATGTCCTTAACCCTTCTGTGAGAGAAGATCCCTCATGACACTACACTTCCACAAATGGCTACACTGTATTTAAGGTCACTGTTTCCTACGTTCACAACAAAATAAGATCATTGATAATTTTATAAACCTTGCAACACCAAAAAAAAGCAATCATGAACTCGTCTCATATTTCCTACGAGTCAAGAGACTCAGATAGAACTTAATTACCTTCATCTCGAGATGAACAAACCTACAATATCACAGTGGCTATGAAGGCTTCACTGGACATTAAAAGCAATCAAATAAGTTAGGTATTTCTAAAATGCACAGATAGAGTAGCCACAGAATATTCATTCGTTTTTCCCCACACAAGACAGAGAAAAGAAGAAAAGGATGACAATTCTTAAGCACATCCAGAACATAAGGTAAACATTGTACTTTGAACTTGGAAAAGATCTTTTTGTCTTCCTGTCTTACCTTCCAGATAGACTAAGGCAGGGATGGGATATCCATGCATCCCAGGTGACTTTGTCACTTGTCTATCATAGAAATCAGTCCTCTCTCACATCTCACTAATTAGATATTTCTTCAGTTGTCTCTCTTGTCCTCTGGACCTCACCATAGTGAAGGATCTGGACAGTGGTCTCATTATCCTTGGCCTTGCTCTCTTATGGGTTCTCTGTCATATCATTTTCTTTATCAAAGCTTTCTGTCGAAGACAGGAAGCTCACTAGAGCATTTTAGTACTCTATATAGAGAAACTCCTGCACGTTCTGGACTTTGTATACCCATGGAGACAGGATTGCAGAGAATTTGCAATGGCCTACTACTTGAAACCTACCAGAACCTAATTGAGTTGAGCCATTGTAATGATCAAGGAGTGTGTATCATGATGTAGAAAGATAGACATGAGGCTGCTTCAGGCAGAAAGCACTACGGTCCTATGAATATCTGAGTCACTTCTTTTGAGGTGGTCTTATCTGCTAGTCACCAGATCTCTTGTATTTGAAGTGAATACATCATCAAAATTCTGCCCATCTACATCAAAGGATAAGTGAGCTGTATCTTTGTTCTTTGCTGTGTATGTGTTTTCCCTCTTAACAACATGTTCAGGAAAGGAAATTTCTGAATCCTCAAGCTGTGCTTCTCATTTATTAAAAACCCAATCTTCATATTATTTCTATCTGATTAATTACTATAAAGCAATCAAGCGAAACCATGCCATGGCCTCTGTATTTTGTTTACAAATTGATTCTGACTGTCCTGTATGAGATTCCTACCTCATTTTTTTCTAAACCCCTCCTTTCATGGACAAGTAGCACATGAACACAATTCAGCCACGTTCCCTGCCATTTTATAACAAGGATGACCTTTCTTCAAGTTTCTAATAGCACATTTCCTATACCAAAGGGGATGTAGTTTTAACAAGGTGACATTTGAACAGAATTTGAAGGTAGTTACAGTCAGCCATGTGGACACTTGTGGGAACAGTGGTCCCTACAGAGGATGGTCCATGAGCCCGCCTCTGGCTTGAAAAATATCAAGAATTCTGTGTAAGCACAATAGAAGGAGAGCAGGAAGGATAGTGGACGAAAAGAAGGCAATGAAAGCCAGACCACAGGTTAGTGGTCTGACATCACTTTTCATCTGAATGACACAGAGGTCATTCAAAAGACTTGAATCAAGAAATCGCCATGAAGCATCTCACATTTAAATGTCAAACTGCTTCTGTCATGTTGACAGAATTCAGCTTATGGAAATTATTTTTCATCAGAGTGCTAGATGAATTCAGTTAAGGAAATAAATTAGAGGATAGGGAGAGAGAGAGGGAGAGAGAGAGGGAGAGAGAGAGAGAGAGAGAGAGAGAGAGAGAGAGAGAGAGAGAGAGATAAAGAGAGAGAGAGCTAGAGAGAGAGAGAGATCTTGGAGATGGCTAGCTTAGAAATCTTCACTATGGAGCAGTCAACATCTAAGTTATGGAAAGTGATTGCAGAGGAATAAAAGGAAAAATAAAACTGATGGAATTGTAAACTCAAGAAAAGAGAATAATCAACTCTTTAAGGTTTAGTTTGTTTAAATGCTGCTGAAAGTGACTCTCTCTCTCTCTCTCTCTCGTGTGTGTGTGTGTGTGTGTGTGTGTGTGTGTGTGTGTGTGTGTGCCTGTGTGTGTCTGTGTGTGTTTCAGTTAATGGGATTGAAATCAATATCATATGGAAATCTGCACTCTCAGTGTCAACTAAAGAGGAAAGAGAAGACAACAGAGACAAAGGCACTGGGAAGTCATTGGATGCATTTCCTGTGGAGAAAGGTGAGGAAACAGGAGAATGAAATGAGACAGAGGGTACTGTAGAGAGTCCCTGGGAAAGTGACATAAAAAGAATCTAAAGTAAGAAGTAGAGAGCAGAGCTTTCAATCCCAGCAGAAATGTTCTCTCACTCTAGCAGAAGGGACAACAAGTGTGTGGGCAGGTGGTGCTTATGCTACAGTACTTGTGGGTATTTTTAGATGTCAGCTCTCATCTGCTCATTCTGTTTGCTTGAAGAAGTATGCCGGGAAGTCATTAGCTGAGGATGAAGGCAAATGTGCTAGAAGTATGAAGGAGGCATGCTGGAGCCAATAAAGGAACTTACTAGCCAACAGTATTGCGCAGTGTAGTGTCCAAACTGATGCCAGTGTTCAACATTTGTCTGACTTAATTATCTATTCTGAAAAGAATCTACTCGTGATGGTGTGTTTTTTCTTGAATACACTTTTTCTTATGCATCTGGAAAGAAAAATGAGTAGTTTGCTTTCACACGGAAGAGGGTTTTGTCAGGAACTGAGAAGGATGCTATATAAATATGTAAACTATTATTTAAAGTGTGTTTTAATGATGCAGAAATGATCATCCACTTCATGATATGACACACAAAAGAACAATGGAGTTTAGAGTACTTGTTCTTGATTATGTTGGAGGACCACTAAAAAAAAGGAGTTATTATCAGTGAACTAAACAAAGAAACTTGGCCTTTTGGGGTAGGATATTTGAAATAATTGGCTACCTGAGTTGGGAATAGATTAACACAAAATTTAACATTGATCTGAGGTGAAGCATGTCATAAGCAGGTCATGGAGCGAGCTGATCACCTTGCAGCCCCTGTGAAGAGGAAGAGGTACAGAAATTGATTACTGGTGCCCAGCTCAACTTCTCCTTCTTATGAAATCTGAGGTGCAATATGTGGAGTGATGAGGTATTGTCTATCAGTTATAGCAGTTGTAGTATTGAGAGAGATGATGTGCTCAGTTAATAAAGAAATGTTCTCAGAAGAATGATAGGTAACAATATAACCAGGAAAGAAAGCATGACACCTTAGAAGTCAAGGGAGAAGTGAGTTTTAAAGAATGAGGAGGTGGTTTTGAATCAGTTTTAGAAAATGACAAGGGAATAGTTCTCAGAAAAGACTTGACCCATGAGTCATAGATGTAGACACTTAAGGAATTTGTTAGGTTGGACTGCAATTTCGATGGGATCTTAGCAGGGAACAGAGGTTAAAGCACTGTGCTTGTATAAGTTAGGTGATACAACACAAGACATTGGAGGAAAACACACTGAAGGAAGGGCAACTGTAACATATAGGTCCAACAGAGAGTGAGGATATAGGCAACACAAAGATCCAGATATGAAAAGGATTTTTAGATGGAGAGAAGAAGGCTTAATCAGAATGAAGGGCACATGACAAGCTCTCAGAAACCCAGGAGAGTGAAACACAACTAAAAGCCACAACCAGGACATCAGGGTACAAGTGGCTTGAAATAACTGGGCTTTTACTTTAGGCTAAAAGTTTAAATTAGAATGGGGTAGGTATGTGAGGAGGATGGCATAGAGGACTCAAGTCACAAATGCATGAGCAAGCCATGTACAGAACTACTAGATTGTAAACTAATTAAGATTATAATTATAGACAGAGAAGACTTTGAACAGAAATGCCTTGCATGGGTAGACAATGACCCTCCCTGGAGACATGCAGATGAGGCCAAAGCAATAGTAAATTACAGCACAGCACACATTATTCCTATAGAACCATGAGGGCACATGCTAACATGATTCGAGATGCCAAAGTCTTGTGATGGAGCACTCATGCTCATACATACACACATAGCTATAGATACAAATATATATGATTGTTATTCTCTGACTGCTCACTCTACATCGTCTTGACATCTTCTGAAACAAGCAAGCACAACACTGAGCTAGTGATGGGTTATGCACTAACATTTTTGATAATTTAAATTGTTTTGTCATTGAATCTGTTTGGAAAATGACTTAATTTTCTAAAAGGACCAAAGTACTGAAAAAACATAACAGGAGTAACCAACCATGATCATAGAAATGGAAAAACACCCAATTTCATGTTCACAGGCCATCTGGGATGTTTACATGATTCTCAATCTACCATTAATACTATTACCCTCATGTACATACCTACACTGTTCATTCCTCTAATATTAAGTCATTATAAAATATAAAGTTATTACACTATGTGTATATAGTGTTTCTTCAAAGGTAGTATAAAAATTGGAAACACAGTAATAGAGTAGGTGATCTATGATATTTGACCTAGCATTCACTAGGAAAGATAAATGAAAACTCTATGTTCTTAAATTGAATTATTTACAATACAGAAATTTCAAGAAAAATAATATTGCAATGTAAAATATTCTATTATTTAAGATATTATTGTTCACACTTTAAAGCAGTTATAGATCTTAGACAGGAATTTACTCCTTCAATTCACACATTAGTTTTAAAATGAGCATATACTGAAAGAATATGATGTAAATGAGGAGCTATCTTCAAGGTATCTTTAAGAATTTTCTGGAGTTTTTATTTCTCTCTCTTTCTAATTTCTCTATGTTCGATCCTTGTGTTCTTAAAAGTGCAAATAATGTGTTTCCTTCCTGACTGCTTGACATATTTTATCTCCTGATTTGAATTTCCAGGATCCTTGAGGAAGCATTGTTTGCTCTTGCTTGCCTGCCATTTTACCTCATGCATCTAATCAAAATCTCTAAGACAAGTATAAATAAAACAAAATGTCACTCTTTCTCTCCATGGTGGTAGAGAAAAGCTATTGGTACTTATCCAGAGAAAAATTATAGCTGGGGTTAGTAATATGCAATACTATAGGTCAACATTTTTATTTAATGGCTCGCAGTGTTTCGACATTCCAGTGTTTGTTTGTCAGTAACAGTAAAGAGACTTTTCTTTTAAACTGTACTTCAGTGAAGAACTTTTAAATGAAAAGAATATATACATACATGCATACATACATAGGATAAAATGTATCATTTCAGTAGTTTCAAATGTATACTTTAATAATAGAATATCCTTGTTGTGTAACCATCAAAATCTTTGATTTCTATAATCAATGGATTGATCTGCCAATGGATTTTTGAAAGGAGAACAACATCAAGAGTTGTGAAGGAACATGAAAGTGGTCTTTTCTACAGGTACCCAACACTGGATTTTGTCATTGCGCTACCACAACTGACTCCAGAAGGAAAATCTCGTGAAGCTAGGCTCTACTGGATGATTCTGCTTGCCAAAGACTGGAAACCTTTATTCCGTATATTATTTTCCACTCAAAAGCAGCAAGATCATTTCAATATGTGTGTAGCTATTGCATATCTTGATTCCATATACTCCTACCCATGCTTTGGAGGAGGAACTTCTAATGGATCCTTTTCTATTTTAGTTCTATTTCCATAATGAAAGTTGGATTCTGAAATGACCATTGTTTTCTACTTAGTCCTTATTTTTTCTAACATTGCATAGAGCTGAAAACATAGTTTGTCCTCAAGTTCCTGTCCGGAAACTTGAGCTCTCCACATATTTTTTCTTCTTACCAGAACCATAACATCTACATAGGTATGAAATGATGGTTTCTTACTTTGGATTTAGTAAAAGCAAATAGAAATATCCATGACATTTTTATCGAGCCAGGTATTCTTTTCTAGACCTTTCTCCTCATTGCCTTATTTTTACAAGGAAACCATTAGATTTTTGTCACTCATGTCCAGTCAGAACCATCATTATGAATAGGCAGTAAAATATGATGTGGAAGTACTTGAAACAGAGTTTCCTGACTTGGGATACCTGATAAAGGTTTGGCTAAAATGGTTTCTGATAATTTAAAAATGCTGTAACAGAGAAAAAGTCATTAGACTGTTATGAAAGAGATACTAATCCAACACCCACCACCATTTACATCATTATGTTTATCCTTTCATTTCTATTCTATGCAGAGTACATTAAAGTCAATGACATAAGCATCCTCGTAGAGATTACTAGGAGAGAAGTTTTTCAAAATAATACATTCATCTAGTTAATTCTTAGGGAAACACCAAACCCCAATCATTTACTTAAAATAGCCCAATAGCTCCGGTATCATCATGTCCTAATCGAGGAAGTACATACAGTCTTTATTGACAAATGAGGGCTATTTATGAAATGTTGGTGATAAAAAATGTTGGGGCTGGAGATGTGTCTCAGTGGGAACAGGATTTATAATGTATGTGTGAGGACTTGATTTTTGGCAACCATCTGAAACAAGTCATGCTTGGTGATATATGCCTGTAGTTCCATTACTATGAACCAGAGCTTGTAGGCAGATCCCAAAGACTTGAGCAATTCAAATCATTCAACAATCTCCAAACTCAGAGAGAGATACACACTAATAAATAAGATAGAGAGAGACTTAGACAAAACACCTTATGTTGACCTCTGACCTCCACTATGCACACAGATGTGCCTATGCATACAAGAAACAAATAGAAAGAAAAAATAGACCCAATCTGTAGCAACTCTTATTTGCATTAAAAACCCAGAAGTAAATACTATTCCTTGGAATAGCAGCCAGTCTAATATACATGATATGTATCTGCCCCATGCTTTCTGATGTGTACTGTCCAGCTTAGAGTTAAGTAACTCAAGGGAAGAGAACCCAATGGTCATCTTTAGCATAGCTCCTGGCCACGTAATTATCTCCCATGCCTCGCCTGTGCTTCCCTTTGCTCAATCTGTCATCGTTCCTCATTAAAATAATGACACCAGCTATAATAAGAACAAGAAGACTGCTTGATGGCTTCTCATTTTAATCTAAGCATTTCCACATTGTCAAGGCTTTCACGGTTTCTTAGAACAAATACTTGAAGGCACTTTCAAATATTTCATGTAAAAAAAGGCATCCAGTGCTTAGTTGACCCCAATTTAATTTCCCCCTCTGTCTTTAATAAAGAAGAGATTGTCTGAAGTCTATAGACTCTGGATGCCTGCAAACGCTTTAAATGCTTAACTCAAGGCCTGACCCATTGATTTTTCTCAGAGCCAATAATCTACTAGAAAGTCATTCTTTATTTTGATTTGACAGAGAATATACTTTCATGTTATAATCAGCTTACGTGATCCACATCAGTCATAATCTTCACACTGATTCTATCATGCAGGACATCTGAAAATGGAAGGTCATCCCAGTCCACTGGACACAAAGCCCTTGATTCATGGTGTAGAAACCTCAAGGTGTTATTGGTTGCTATCTAATTTGTGTCTTTGAGCCAATCACTAGGAAGACCTCTGGAATTCATTGTGGTTGGCATCCTGAGTAAAGGTTCTTTATCAGTATACTGGGGTACTTTGAAAATGTCATTGTGGATTAGTTAGAAGGTTTCTAATCCTCTGAAAATACCCGTGTCTATACAACATCATTGGGTTTCTCCCAACAGAGAAAATATATGCTATGTAAAACAGAAAAGAAAAAGAAAAAGAAAACCATTTTGCGACTTCTGTCTACCTTTCATTAAAGATTCGGTTTTTTTCTTCATACGATGACTCCCACCTGAGCAATAAAACAGTCCACAGCTTCAAGGCTTTTTGTCACACTTCTCTTCCCTGCCATCCCAGAAGTCCTATACATAACTGTCATGTACAGGAAGCACAAGTTTTCTCTGCTACATTTTAAACTGTGTTACTTAAATTAGTTAATTTATGATAATAAAATTTATAATGACATTAAAGTTACTTCTGTGTGTCACAGACTCGAGTTAAAAAAGAAGTTGGGAGCTGTGTTGCTGTCAGTTATTTTTTTTCTAGAATTTTTTTTGCATGTTCTTGTTTGAGTTATGTTGCAGGAACGATCCAAATGAAGTTTATTTCCTGGAGCAAGTCTTTCTTCTGAGTTTCACCGCTACATTTCCATAATATTTCAACAACCCCTCCCCAGCTCAAAGAGCAATTCACTGCGGTTACTGCAGAAAATGTGGTCTCTCATTTGGTATGTCAGTCATTTTGCTACTTCAGTCTTGAAATGCTACAAAGCATTTCAAGAATGGCAAACATTCAACAAAGTGAATTAATGTAAACTCCATCTAGATAACACATACACAATCTATATTTCAGGAAAATTGCCAAAGATTTTAAATAACTTGGTTCAACAATACATTGTAGAAATAAATAAATTCACTCATCAATCAAGTATTTGTATCATTCTAGTTTGTTGTTTATGTTTAATACTTTGAGATGACAACTATTATTCATGAGTTACCTTTTCCCTGCTATCGTAGTCCTGATACCTCATTCTTAAATCAAGTTTATGATGCAGTG
Source organism: Rattus norvegicus (assembly GCF_021556685.1). Classification (NCBI taxonomy): domain Eukaryota; kingdom Metazoa; phylum Chordata; class Mammalia; order Rodentia; family Muridae; genus Rattus; species Rattus norvegicus. The sequence goes on from NC_141550.1 coordinate 76,937,529, forward strand.
TTCCTTGAGACGTTTGTTAATTTGTATGAATTTTAGCTCATAGGTCTTTCTAGATGAATGTTACTTCAGGTTGCATTATAGGTCTCTAGGTACATGTGTAGTGGCAAGGATCAAAGCTACAGCCTTTTACTAGCTAGGCATGTGCTATACCGCTGAAACTCATACCAGTGCTATAAACTGAAATGGGGCGTTAGTGGATGGCTCAGGCTATTCTTGAATGTGTACTCCAAGATGACCCATGGAGTTTCTTCTACCCTTACCTCCAACTGCTTGATTTACAAGTGTTCATCATCAAATATAGTCTAATTGTATTTTAATATAATACATTAATCGATTATTTGAGAATTCCATACACTCATATCATATATTTTGATCATGTTCATCCACTACTCCCTATAGTTCTCTCTAACTCCCTCAATATCCACACCTACTTCCCCATTCACCTCCAACTTAGTGTCCTCTTTTTGATATTGTTGTTAATAACCCATCAAATCCAATTTGCACTACCAGTATATTCTTGGATGAGTGAGCATCCATGAAAGTAGGGGAGATATACCAGGGGATACAACTTTAAGTAACATTAAGAGTCTCTCATCCAGAAGGTATTCATTGTAAATAGCTCCTAATCTAACTTAAAGTCCATTCCCTCTTCTATGTTAGAATGCTGACTACCTTAAACTTGTGCAATCACCCTAGCTGCTAAAAGTTCATAAGTGAAGTGCTTTTGTCATGTCCAGAAGACAAATTTTCAGTCAGGTCTTCCCTAACATCTGGATTCTATAATCTTTCTGGCCTCCTCTTCTGTCATGGCACTGGAGCCCTGGAAGGAGAGGAGTGATATAGTTGTTTCATTTGTGACTGAACACTCTATTTGCACTTTTTTGTGCCCATGGACTAGTCATTAGTTTCTGTATTAACTGATACTCACGGCACAGAAAAGCTTCTCACCCAAGGCCTGAGAGCTGCAGTAATCTATGAATTGAGAGATACAAATTTAGAGCGTTCCTTGAGACTCTGTCCATTTAGCAGAATAATAGCAGTGGGTGAAGTCCTGGGGCCTGTGAGGTTTGGATCTTGGATTATTGACCAGATTTACAGCATCAGGCATGTGTTTGCCCTTCCTGTGGAGCAGACCATAAATCCAATTAGAAAGAGAGATTGATTACCCCATAATATTTGTACTACTACTGTACCCAAGGGCATATCTTTCTATGTCAGTCACTACTACCATATCTCATAAGGGTCACATTTGGATAGGACTGCTGAGAACTACCCCTGTCCTCAGTAGCCTGCATAGCACTTATAAGAACAATAAAAGCTAGCAAGTAGACTGGAAACTTCCTTGACAGTATCACTTTACTGCCCTGTGTTCACAGATTGTGGTGTCTTTAGTAATAGGCTTTTACTGTCGAGTTGCTTTAGGGAACCAACAGCAATGTCAGTAGCCCATACGCTGTTAACAGTCATCAGGACGTCCCTGAACAACAACTTTGGGGCAAGTATCTCATTTGCTTTTTGTTTGATTGCCTGTGATCTCTGATAAAAACATTGTAAAGAAAATCCAGTTAGTAAATCTGCCTGACTCTCTCTCTTTCTCGCTCTGTCTTACTCTCCCTCTCATGTGCGTGCGCGTGTGTACACACACACACACACACACACACACACACACACACACACACACATCTGTACATAAAACTTAGAAAATAAGAGTTTACCATATGACCAGTGATTAAGGGAAAGTAAAATGTTTAGTGTTTTTGGATGGCAAGCTCCAGAGAACAGAAAACAACAAAGTGCTGAGATAAAACTAGCTTCATGAATTCATTTCAGAGAGCTCCAGATAGCCTAGAAACTGTGTTTAAAGCTTTTTAAGATAGTTTCCAAGAGATTATCGCAAAATTTCAAGAACTGCTGCCATGACAAAAAATAACTTACCGTTTTCCTATAATACACTCCCAAAGGCACCTACGGATGATGGTTTATAATTTCCATGTGGTTTCATCGTGTGAACAGAAGACACTTTGGTAGGCACTCTTGACATGTTAGATTTACTACAAACAAAGTAACATAATCTGTTCACTCGGAAATCTTGCTGCAACAAGGAAGGAGTGCTTTCTTAGAATGTTTTATCTAGTTGTACGCAGTATACAGAAATGCGTACGGTAGATATAAATAGAGATTGTGAAAGAATACCATGCTGTTTCTTATACAAATTTCCAAAAGTGTAACAAGACAAAAGGAATCTTATTTCCTTTTTACAGCTTTGAACAATTTTATTATTCCCCTCCATTGACCCATTTGTTTAAATATCCATGTCATTTTTTTCTTGCATTGTACAGTTTGCTTACAAAGTCTTGAAAACAATTTATTTTATTCATTTTGTGATTTATTTTTCAACGCCACATCTCTTGAAGTGCATCTTCTTCCACTGAGATGAGAGAAGGCAGCCCAGTCGAGGGGAAAGGATCCAAATGTAGGAAAGGGAATCTGAGTGAGAGACAGCCACTGCTCCAACTGTTGGGAGACCTATGTGAAGAACAGCCTGCAATCTGCTACATACATGTAGGGGGCCTCCTTCTATTTCTTTTTTACTGCAATGTCTACAAATGAGTATTTCGGATGTTGAGATCTGCTTGTAGAGACTATCTTCATTATAAGCAGTTGAATTTCAGAGTTTATTCTTTATCAATACAGCCATTTAGAAGCTTTGTACCACATTTATTATTAGGAAGTGTGTGTGTGTGTGTGTGTGTGTGTGTGTTTGTGTGTGTTTGTGTGTGTGTGTGTGTGTGTGTGTGTGTGAGAGAGAGAGAGAGAGAGAGAGAGAGAGAGAGAGAGAGAGAGAGAGAGAGGAGAGAGAGGAAGGGAGGGAGAACAGGTATTCATACATGTGTCTGCATGGAGGCCTGAGGAAAATGTCCATTACCATTCCTATGTGTGGTGATCCTTATATTTTGAGACAGAGACTCTTACTTGCCTGAAGCTAACTGAGTAGTTTAGATTGGCTTGCCAATAAGTCCAAGAGATCCATCTATGTCTGCTTCCCCATCAGTGCGACTAAGCCTTGTGCCACACTGGCATTTTGTTGTAAATTTTGTGCATTAAAATCTGATCCTCATCTTCCCAATCTTGTTATTTATTTATTTTAAAAAGCATAGTCATCTTTTAAAGTATTATATACACTTGCTATCAATATGAAATGTTTCATGATATCTTATGTCATGAAAATGTTATTTTCAGATATTTTACTTCCAGTTTTTATTGCCAATGTGCCAAAACACAATGAATTTTTATGGACTTATCCTGTAGTCTTGTTAAATTCTAGCTACGGGGTCTGTTGCAGAAATCCTAAATTGACTATGTGTAACTTTAGCCTGAGAATATAAACATTTACTTTGTTTTTTATAATTTTTGAACATGTGCACATCAAATTTTCTTCCCCCTTTATTATTTTGGTTAGGCAGGTCATCCAGTACTTGGATGAACAAAATGTAAAGCATTTGTCTTAGCCTTATGTTTGCCCTTAAAAACACATTACTTGTGAGAATGTACAGGCTAAGCTTTAAGCCGCTTTAGAAAGTCTCCATCTGTGTCTAGCTTTCTGTGGCTTTCAGGATGAATCAGTTCAGTGCTGCTCTTAAGTGGCGAATCACTTCAGATAGTTATTTACAACACTCAGATCTTCTAGCCGGCATTCCTCATTACTTTGCTAACCTGAATAATTATAGTGATCAGTTTTGAAATCTTAGGTTTTATATCCCTTATAGGATGTGGACCTAATCTTTTCGGTGGTCAGATCATCCCAAATATAGGTGTTTTCGAAACAGAAAAATTCAATATCAGGGTATCATTTAGGGTATAAGCTGCTAAAGGAAAGGGAACAGAGCCTGCACACAGAAGAAGCATCCTGTGGAAACAGGAATATAGAGCAGGGTCTATATTCCCTAAAGGTCCCCAAATTATTATAATTTGTGTGTTAAGTCGGCTTTTGCTGTTATTTTGACTTATTGAAAAGCATCTACTTAGAGGAGGAGGGCAGTTACTTCAGCTCATGTCTTCAGAGATCTCCCTCAAGGGATATTTCATGTCTCCTTTGGGACCTGTGTAAAGCAGAACATCGTGGCATAAGTGTCAGAATTGCTCACCTCCTGGTTCCCAGGAAGCAAAGAGAGAAACTGGTAGGCTGTTTCATGTTGAGTTTCAAGTCATCAAGTCCACACTGATTTTTAGTAACTTGTCCTTTTACCTAGTGAAATAGAAATGTTGAAGCATTCTATATAAATTTAAGGTTATTTTCTCGTTAGTTCATTCACTTAATTCTCTTGTAGGAATTCATCTTTTCAAGGGTCTACCTCTTCTGCTGACTTCCATAGGCTAGTGAGCAAGCCATAAACACATAGCTTCAGGGGGACATCGAAGATCATAAAATCATAGGTACTTTTCCCTCCTTCAGTTATATTAATTTATAAATAAGAATGTTGTTTCCTGCAATCTCTTAGTCATACTTTTCTTATGAAGTTTCTGATGTCACATAAAACTTACATTAAAAATCTTTATATGTAGTCATGTTTATAGGTGTCTCAACTATGAACCTAGTGATGGGTAAGAAGCCTTTCATTGCCTTTGTAAATATGAGCCATCCATTTTGACATCATTAAAACTGTTTTCTTTCTTATTTTCAATAGAGTGGATATTTGTGTTCACAAAAGAAATGTTATTATAATTTATACTATGCAATTTATGCTACTGTAATATTTGTGTCTACTGTTGGTCTCAGAATGCCACATTCTCTTGCTCTTTCCTTGCCTTTTTTAGGGAAATGACCTTAAACAACTCATTATTATTAATGTGTGCTTATGTGTGGTGTGTAGAGGGGCAAGTGTATTAGAAAGGTTAGGGAAGAATGTTCAGGACGTGGTTTTTTCTTTCCACTGTGAGTCCTGGGTACCAAACCTAGGTCATCACACTTGTGTGGTAAGGATGTCGACCCAATAAGCTATCTTACCCATCCCCGCATCCTCTGTTTTCTGAAAAAGGTTATCTTGAAGCAGTAGCGTTGTTTCTTTAAGTGTTTGACAGAATTTCTAATCAAACTACATGTTCGCGGGATTTTCTTTGGAGATTGAAAATTGCAAGTACACATTCTGCCACTTGCTTTGCATCACTTAGGAAATCTGTCCATTTTATTTAAGTTTTGCATCAATTGACATGGTGGTTGGTGGTATTTTCAGTACTGCACGAGTGATCACAGAATCTGTCATCTTTCTCACTTGTATTTCTTATGCTGTAGGTAATTTGTGTCTTTGTTCTTGGTAAGTCGAAGTAGAGATTCCTTAACTTCATTGGTAATTTAAGTGTAAGTTTCTGTTGAGGTGATGGACACTGTCATTCGATCTTCCAGAAGAGCACCAAGCAATCTTCACTACTTAGACATCTCTCCAGTCTTGCATTTTAACTTCTTTACTAAGCGTACCATTTATTGAACCTCAAAAGACTTTTTTTTCCTAATTACCTTGCTCTTTTTAACTAAAGTGGGACTATTTGAAGAGAAAGAGAGACTATAATTTCATGGAATGTTATACAAGCATGTAGAAATGAATCATTCTCTGCTCTCTAACCATGATGCTGAAAGGGCAGCTAAACAATAGAAAGCAGCGCTACTGTTGAGGCAATGTACACTTGTCATATTTTATGTGACACTGACATACACTTAGTGCTACTAACAAAAGGAATGTGACTGGGCCACTGAGGACTTTAGTGTTTGCTCATCTGATTAAGAGTATATCTTGGGCTGGGGATTTAGCTCAGTGGTAGAGCGCTTACCTAGGAAGCGCAAGGCCCTGGGTTCGGTCCCCAGCTCCGAAAAAAAAGAACCAAAAAAAAAAAAGTATATCTTAAAGAACATGGACAAGACATAGCACCTGATTATTGTACTCCTGCCTGACATGAACTGTCTGAGCAAGAAAGATGCTAAGGATGCTTTGTGCTTTAGGTGGCAAGTAACAGTGAAGGACAGAAAGTAACTCTTGGTTGTCTGAAGGAGAAAAAAAATGAAACTAATCTTATAAGCAGCATATAGAGATTGCAGGAAAACAACTGTATTTGAAGAATGGCTTATTCAATTATATGATCAAAGATGTCTCCTTATTTGCAGATAAAAAGAAAATAATGTAATGGAAATCCCAAATTTTCTTATAATTTACATAGCAAAAATAAGTACATTTGATGCTACTTGGAGTCATCATGCATTGCCATCATAATGTGGTTAAATGAACAGACATATTCACATTAAATAAAAAGTAACACAAGTTGGAAATATAATAGCTTCCTTCCTAATACAAGATTTCAATTGACACATGAAAATACAACATGTAAATTTCTAGAAATATAACAGTTCATAAGAATTCACATGCACATTTTTCTTAGTAGCATGATAAAATCTTCTGATATTACCAAGCAACCATGGTGGTAAATCATTCCTTAGTCTAGCCTATGTACCACAAATAGGCTGACTGCCTAATAGTTAAAGGAGATCTAGGGTGTCCATGTATAGTTCTTGTTTTCAAAGCATTATTTAGCTTTGTAAGGGCCCCCAAATAAAAGATCAATTACGCTGGTAATTTTCATACAACAAAGAGAAATTATAAAGTGCGTTTTACAGAAAATACGTAAAAGTAATTACTATTATTCAAAAGTAATTCGTATCTTCTAGGCTTACTGCTGAATGAGCCTACTGCTGAATAAAGTCACCATTTCTAGTTCTTTCTGAGTTCTGTTCATTCTGTCTGGTTCATTTCATCTCTACTGGTTGAAACTCTTCTCCAAGTTGACTGATTCAAACTGGCTCCTCTTAGCTTCTGACTTAATTGCTCAGCATGGCCTCAAACTAACTCTCACAATCTGTTTTCATCTTCTGGCAACCTATTAGTCTCTGGCTTCAACTGTCTCTGCTGACCTGCACTGATATGAACCACCGAGGAACTCAATTGCACTGCACTCACTTCATGGACTCCCATCCCCCAGACTAAGCAGAACTGACTTTGAACTCAGAGATCTGCATGCCTCTGTCTCCTGAGTGCTGGAATTAATGGCACGTACCACCATACCTGGACTTAAGCTTTTCTTCTCAGTCCTTGCTCTCTTCCTGGCTGGCCTTGAACTCAGAGATCTGATTGCCTCTGCCTCTTGGGGTTAAAGATGCATCTACATTCCAGTCACAGTAATCATGTTAAAATTACTTTACCAAAAGGGAAAAGTTCAGAAAATTTTAGGACAGAGAGACATTAGATTATGTTTATTATTATTATTATTATTATTATTATTATTATTATTACTACTATTATTATCATCATCATTATCATTATCATCATCATTTTCATTGCATGCTCTTGTAATTGTTCTACTCATTGTTCATTATTTTCACTTTCTTATTGATCCTAGTTTGCATTTTAAATGTTACCATGGCTATCTATGCATGGAGGAAAGGAAGAGGGGTTCTGTACTATTTATGGACCAACTATTCTCATGGAGTTTTGGATCAGACCTGTCGTTAGTAGGAAGGTACTTCCATTTAAAACATATGGATTTAATTGAAATAGAATTACATCTTTTCCCACTTTCTTCCTTCTGCTTACTCTCATCCAGCTTCATGCTGACTTCGCATAACCACTTTAAAGCTATAGCATTTTTAAATCTATAGTGTTACACACACATACAAACACACATACACACACACACACAGAGAGACAGACAGAGAGAGAGACAGAGACAGAGAGAGACAGAGAGAGAGAGGCTCATACATACACAAACACACACTGAAACAGTACACACACAAACACACATGAGTTCGTGCACAAATACATCTTCATCTGAAGACTGTTAGCAGAATACTAGATTCCAGGCCGTGAGGATGAGGCTCTTAAAGCCCACACTTAACATTGATACACTCTAACAGGGCCATGCCTACTCCAACGGGGCCACACCAACTATTAGTGCCACTCTCTGAGTCAAGCATATACAAACCACCACACCAGTGGAGCTGTGCTCCCTGTGATCTGTTGATCTCTGAACTGTATTCAGTTTTGTTTTCTGTGATGTTCTCCATGCTCCCCCGAGAACCATAGACCAACAACAACAACAACAATAACAATAACAACAACAACAACAACAATGAAGTGTCAGGTACAACAAATCTTCTTTTCAATGGTTTGTTATATTAGTTCGAGTTATTCCTAAAGTGATATGTTATAGATGTAGCCCTCGTTTGACCCTAAGGTATTGGAGTGGGCCCACAATGCAGAAGACATGGAATACTTAGGACAGAGAACTTAAATGATTGGAGCTGGATCTGACCTGAAAACCACTTTCCAACGGTCTAGCTTTCATGGTTTCATAAAGTACTATTCAAGATGCCAAGGAACAGATTCCTATTCAGCTACATCCTATGAACTACAATTTCCATTATTGTAGGGTATATGTAAAGGTGCAATAGGTTGCACTCACATGTCTTTCATAACTAAGAGCTGTGTAAATGGACTTAAGGTACACTCAACAGGAAGGAAATCATGATAAGTATTAGAAATCTACCTGCTTTCTGGGCCTAGTGATGTCCACGCCTAGGGTAATAAAGGATATTAGAAAATGATCTGCTACTACTATTTTGCTAAAACAGCATAATTTCATACTATATTCTAAATTTTATCCTTATACCCACAGAGAAGTGTAGCTGCCACCCCTCACCAAGGAGAGAAATTCACTATTTCTGCCATCTAAATCAAAACAGAAACAAGATACCAAAGTGGCATGGGACAAGAAAAGAAAGAATAGCTGTTAGTGGAGGAGGTTAAAACTAAAAATATCGTGTTAAAATATTCCAGTTTGTGATTTGCAAAGCATTGCATGTACTTTGTATGTGCTTGTGAAGGTGAAAAACAAAAATAGCATAAATGAACCAATAATAAATTATTGGGGCTTTGAGTTCCAAAGTAGATATGAAGTTAGTGTTATTAATATTGCTATATTTTTCAGCTATTTTATTAGTTCATTTGTCTAATGGACATGTTGAGAGGATGAATAAGAACTAGTTAAAATGCCACTTCACCTTTGAAAAGACAGGATGTATTGCTTGCAGAGCAATAGGCACATACATTCCAACCAGATACTGGTGATTAACAGTGCTACATGCTGAGACCCAACCCAGTGTCTCTCGTATTGTCCAAGCACATAACCTGATGTTTCAAGCAAAACTATTCTCAAGGTCTTATACCTTGGTTAGAATGTAAGGACAGGGTTTTTATGATAAAAATGAAAGAGAAAGGAAGAGAGAAAGAGGAGAGAGAGAGAGAGAGAGAGAGAGAGAGAGAGAGAGAGAGAGAGAACACATCAGGTGTGATAACTCAGGATGATTCCAGATATGAATCAGAAGCCAGACACCTGGTTACCAAATGGAAGCCCAACACTTATTTCACGAGACTGTTTCCGAGTAAGAGAAAGCTAAAGGACTGTGCTTCTGCTGAATACCATTTAGTTAAACATCCAGTCTGGTTATTGTTAGTAGTGGGAATGAGCATCCAGGAAAAGCACAAGGAATAAACAAACTCTCTGTGCTGTGGGATGTGGCAGATCTGGTGCTAACAGGAGGTGAGAAAGCAGGTGATTGTAGCATATCTGGTAACTGACTTCCCCACTCCCTTCCCTTAGCTCCCTTCTATGTTTGGAAATGTATGGAGATGAGTTCCTTTTGAATATCATCTTACAGTTATGAACATCTAAAAATAGAGCTGCTTAAAACATTCCTCTTTAAGCTTACTTATCTTGAGATACCATTTACACTTACTTTCTTACATGCAAATTCTCCTATGATCAGGAAAAAGTAGTTTGATTGTAAAAAATGTTCTCACCTGAGCAGTTGGGCTGGAAATGTTACTATAAGCTTTACTATTCTAGCTTGGTCCAAATCAGCAACAACTACCATAAGCTGGAACTTACTGTAATGGAATATGGTTGATACACACCTTCAAGTTGAGAATCACTGCTTTACACCTAACGTTGGGTTGATGCTCTCCTTGAGTCTCTCACCAGAGAAGGAATGTTTCTTAAGAGTGTGACTTCTCCACACTAGACTATAAACATTTAAGGTCTTATTCATGCATCCTTTATTCACTCAGGATGTTCCTCTTGCCTTAATCTCTGCATTTATAAGAGAGAATGGAATCCAAGGCATGGGTCTACCACTCATGGTTCTCAGAGAAAACCAATTTTAAGGTCGAAGACATGTGAATGTGATAGGGTATAAGGAGACAGTGAAGATGGTTGCAATTGAAATGCCTGTGTGTCTTTGCTTACGTAGCTTTGTTTCTCAGTACTTAGTCAGCATGCTTAGCAACAAACATCTGGGAGACAATAGAAATATACGTACACACTCCCACACTCTAAATCTGACACCAGTCATGCATAAACACTCACCCAAACCCTTTTTACCCAATGACATAGCAAACTAAGGTCAAGAAGATTTGAGTTTGTTCCTTCCTGAACTATCAGAGAGGAGTCATTTTCAACAGCATTACAGCTTCAACATATGTACATGCATTTATTCATGTGCTTTAAATGGTTGGCAGCTCATCAAGGGTTCTCTTCAATATCTAATGGATTGGTTTAAAAAGTGAATTTAAGGGACTAGATTATAGAAATATTGCAATGGTCCTTCTGTTCAGGTTTTAATTGTTTCTTTTCTTGAGAGTCCTTGAGATTAAACTTCATCCAAAATTATCTAATCTAAATATTAACTATTTACTCAAAATATTCCAACACTCACATCTCACATTGAGATTTTTATAGTGTAGACTTCCTACCTTTCAAGGAAGCATGGTATGGGGTTCACACAAGCATGTCAGTAAGAAAATCCACTCTCATTAGATCACGACATCAGATCATCATTTCCTCTGACTTCTGAAGTAGGGATTTCTGGTTTGAATGGAGGCTTAGTTGTGTCATGTGATGCCTCTCTGAAGTTGTCTTATGTCAGGATGTTTTGTTGGAGCAGACACTTGAGAGACCACATGGTATTTGGAAAGAGTATAAGTATAACCCACCAGATAATAGATGGCACTCTGGCACTGGTTCACCTTGATGGTCTTCACTGATCGTTGTTGTAATGACAGGTCAGACAACTTCTGGTGGTGATCCTGGTGCTTCTTGCTGCTTTAGTGAACTCATGCCAATTTGCCAACCCTTGCAGTTTCTTCTGTATCAAGTCACTTCTGATTTGTGTTTTGCGTGTTGCTAGTGTACTGGATGGCTGACAATGACGATCAGAATAGTCCCCAAAGAAATATGCTTAAACAGGTCCACCTCCCCCCACTTGTCCTAGTAGCCATCTTCCTCCCCTAATTTTGCTCAGTGGGCTATAAGGAAAGCTGAAGTGGTTTTGGTTGTTGTTGTTCCTGTTGTTCCTGTTGTTGCTGTTGTTGTTGTTTGGTTGTTTGGTTTTGGTTTTTTCATTTTTTTAATTGGATATTTTTTATTTACATTTCAAATGTTATCCCCTTTCCCTGTCCATAAACCTCCTATTCCATCTGCCTCCCCCTTCTCCTATGAGGGTGTTCCCCCACCCATCCACTCACCCCTTTCTGCCTCCCTACACTGACATTCCCTTACATTGTGTGTGTGTTGGGGGGGTGTTCAAGCCTTGGCAGGACCAAGGGCTACTTCTCCCATTGGTGCCCAGCAATGCCATCCTCTGCTACATATGCAGCTGGAGCCATGGGTCTCTCCATGTGTACTCTATGGATGGTGGTTTAGTCTCTGGGAGATCTGGTTGGTTGTACTGTTGTTCTTATGGGGTTGCAACCCCCCTCAGATCCTTTAATCCTTTCTCTTAACTCCTACAATGGGGACCCTGGTCTCTGCTTAATGGTTGGCTTTGAGCATCCACTTCTGTGTTTGTCATGTTCAGGCAGAGCCTCTCAGGAGACCTGTCAGGTTCCTGTCAGCCTATATCAGGCTCCTGTCAGCATGCATCAGCAATATTGTCTGGGTTTGGTAGCTGTATGTGTATGGGCTGGATCCCCAGGTGTGGCAGTCTCTGGCTGAAGTGTTTAATAACTCTTATTGAAGTAGAGTTTTGAAAAATACAAGCCTACAGTCTTCCATGTGTACACTGTGGCATGATGACACTTATAATAATAAATAAGAGGGAAAAAGTTTTAAGAAGACTTCAAGACATTTCTGAAGTCATAAAACTGCAGGCAGATGGAATAGGGAGTTTATGGACAGGGTTTATAAAATTAAGCCAAACAGTCATTTTATGCTCCAGGGTAATAACAATATAGGGTTTGTGTCATGGCAGACAAAGGACAACTGTAAACATTGGTAGGCATGTTTTGAACATTCGTCATCTGAGACTGAAGAGGAAACTGTCTCCTCACCTCTGTGTTTTGTGACCTATATCTCTTATGGATAAAATCTGACTGGTCTTGGAGAGGCCTAGCTATTGAAGGATTGGATGCGAGGTGGTAGGGTTTGGGGACGCATCTGGCCTAAGACGTGTCTGACATCATCATTTATGGTTAGTAGTTTCTTGTGGAGACGAGGAACTGAGGATAATGTGCAAATGTTCGTGCATGACACTCCATGTTTATCCATAATTGGTTTATCTTGGCCTATCCCCTTGTTCTGCCTTTCTGCTTCTCATATTTTATGAGGTGAGTGCCCCCCATGTGTTCCTGCCATGATATTGCCACATGCCAGAGGCCTAAAGTCCATGGATCCAGACAGCCATGTAATGAATGAAATTTCTAAATTATCTTTTGTTCCTTCAGTTCAATACTGGTGTATATTGTCACAGGATAGAAAAAAAGAAAGAAAAAAGAAAGAAAGAAAGAGAGGAAAACAGAAAGACATAGTACCTTTTCTCCAGTATCCTTATATTTTTAAATCGCTTTCCCTAGATTCTGAGTCCTAATTGGAAAGTATGAAGGTGTGTTACTTGCTCTCCAGCATCCTATGGCAGAAGACGTTCCACCATGGAAACCTGCTCAGTGACACACTGGCATCCCTGTCTGTCTTAAGCATATATTTTAAAACAAGTTACCTTGCCTTTTTTTTTTTTACAGAAACAGAAAAATTATGATGAACATTTTTAAAATGTCTGGTCAGAATAGGAAAATATATTTGTAATAAATTACTATGGAAGAAATTTGAAATTTTTATGAATTCAGTTCATTGTAGTTTTCTTTTTTCTTGTTTTTGTTTGCTTTTTAGATGATTTATTATATTTTTATTTAACGTGCATTAGTGTTTTGCCCATATGTAAGTCTGTGTGAGTGTCAGATCCCTGGATCGGGAGTTACGTAGTTATGAGCTGCCAAGTGGGTGCTGGGAGTTGAATCCGTGTCCTCTGGAAGAGCAGTCAGTGCTATTATCCACTAGACCATCTCTGCAGCCCTATAGTTTTCATCCTGAAGAAATGGTTGCCTGTGCTGGAGTCTGTTCTGTTGGGCACCCACTGGAACTCTGCCAACATTTCAGTCTGTGTAATATCCTTCAGTGTGAATTTCCCATTTCAAAAATAAATTATACCTTTTAGGAAGAAGGCGAAACAATAAATGAAAGTTTAAATCTAACCACACAATGATTTTTACAAGAAATCACAGAGTTTAGTAGCTTAAACAATACAGAAAGAAATTTCTTCTTTATTTCACCTGCTATTCAGGGTCTTGCAGTGCTCAAAGCTTAAATAGTTCATTAATTAAATTAGTATCATAGTGGAATTGGTAAAGGTAATACTGAATTATAATTTATACTCCAGTGAGTAAGCATGTCCTATTAGGTGTGGCATTTTTAGCATTATGTTCATAGCAAAGTGAGTTACAGCCTAACAACTTATCTGTGACTAAACATGACCCAATAGCAAATACCAGTTTTCTCAGGGGCTGTTTCTCACTGGTGTTCTGAAAGACTGTTTAGTACCCCCTTCAGCGCTCAGTTTCTCCATGCATCACTGAGTAAAAGTGAAATCTTATGTGGTATGCATGCTGGGGTTCCTCCTGTGGTTCTATGTCTTCTGTTTCCTCCTTCTCAAGGTCTCAGGTACTGCTGCACAGGAGGCTGGAAGGATTAAGCAGAGTCAGGATCCCGGACTTGTTGAGGAGGGGGGCGGGGAGGGGGTACTTCTTGTGGGCTTGTATCCATATCTTTTATTCTGGGTAGACTATCTATGAACCTTGGAGACTGGAGAGCTGTTCTTCTTAGGATGAAGTTTCATTGTTTTAAGTACCGGAGTTTAGCGTACTGGAAATGGCCTCTTTGCATAGAGAAGCATTTCACTAATCCCAGGTACATGCTGGGCTGCTTCTTAACCAGAAAGAGGATGTTGAACTTGCAGGTTTGCTGAGAATGACACTACTTTCCTGATGCAGATTGAGAGGGGCAGGTCACGCTCCTCAGACAAGGCCAGAGAAGGGAAGATGTGTTGGTAAAGGGAATTTTCCCCTGTGCTCAGGAGCTATCTGAATATGGTACACTGCGATTGATCTTAATTAGCAGGGTTTCCCAACTTCTCTCTATCTCTGGTCTCTGTATTTCTCTGTATCTCTCTCTGTCTCTCTCCCCTCTCTCTCTCTCCCTCCCTCTCTCTCTCTCTCTCTCTCTCTCTCTCTCACACACACACACACACACACAAATACACACATAATACACATATTCACTCACTTATTTTATGGTTGAGCTTTGAAACATATACTCACAGACAATTTTCTAATTGTGTTTATCTTTTCTTAACTGTGCAATCACTTTTTTTTCACCCCCAACTGCCACACTTTGGGTGTTTCTATGTATACATATGTGCATGGGCACGTGTGTGCATATGTGTGCACGTGTGTCTCTCGTGTGTGCTATCATCACTGTGATCTCCCTCAACACAATAAGTTCTTGTGTGTACCCTCAAAATATTTCTTACAATATTCACTTGATTTCCTCCTTAAGTTCTTAGTGACAAAGTTTATATAATTTCTCCTCTTTTTTTTTATAATTTCATGCATGAATACCATCGGAACTCATTTCTACCCCTCCGTCTCCCTGCTTCAACTCTTCTATAGTCTCATTTCCTTCCTCTTCAACTCCTGGTCTTTCCTTTATTATTATAGTTGACTACATATTTATATGTGTGTGTGCACATATGTTTAACTTTAATTGGGTCTGCTTAGTCTTGCTCATATATACATGTGTTCAGTAATGAACACTGAGAAATTGATAAACCATCTGAGGATATATCCCCAGAGAAGACTGATTCTCCTCCCAGCAGCCACTGATTTTTACAGTTCTGTATCTAGGAGTAAAGCCTTGTGAAAGTTTTTCTCATCCATGTTGGCAAGTCATCTGGTGTTGTCATTTTAGGGCTCATTTAGGTGATCATATTATTTGATTATCATTTCCACCTATGATTTGCCACTGGACACTTACTTCTTTGTTCAACTCTTATTGAGAATTTCATACATGGATATAAAGTGATTTGATGTAAGCAACCACTTTTTGCCTCCCCTCCAATCCCTCCTTAAGCTCCCCTTGCCTTTCCCTCCAAACGTCTTTAAAAAATCCACTGAGTCCATTTATTGCTGCCTGCATGTGCATGGTTACAGGACAACCCTACTTAACCATGAGTAGTGTCTTGAGATAAACATCCCTGAAGAAAATGGAATTTCCCAATACCTAGCAGCCATAAATTTCAAGCAATGTCTTAGCTCATTGTTGGATCTTGTGAGATCTTTGCTTATCCGGGACAGTATTGGGGCTTATTAAATCTTGTCTCAGTCTTGCTCTTTCAGTACCACCTTCTGTGAGAGACCAAGTGTACAAAAGTTCTGTCCTGGCTTACAAATGCTGTCTATATTAGAATCCACATGTTAAGAGAAGCACTTAAATTCCTGAGGTAGAGAGAGAAACCAGAATAAGCATTCAGTTCTAATAAGTGATAAAATTGTGTTAGTGAAGTGAAATACTACTTTAGAACAGAGAAAGAGTAGTAAGATCTTGTGTACTTGCTCTTATCTGTATACATCAGTGTGTGTGTGTGTGTGTGTGTGTGTGTGTGTGTGTAGGCTTGCTTATTCTAAGAAAGAAATCATTAACTTATGTTGGCTATGGTTCAATTGTGCAGAAAAGTTTAAATCTATGAATGAAAACATGAGTTTCCACTTCTGCCTCAGATAGATGAAAGGGTTTGCTCCCATCCTGAGTATGGAAAAATTCAGATACACTGAAGAATCGCCCTTTTAGAGCCTTCGTTCACAAGGCTGTCTAAATGGCTTGAAATTTAAACAACAGCAATGACTTTCTCCATGAAAAAAAAAAAAAAAGAAAGAAAGAAATGGCATGGACAAAGAGCTCACAGGTGGCAAACCAGGGGAAGGCCTGGAAACATGGGAACTAATGAAGAAAGCATCAGTGGAGTATAGATTAGCATGAGAGAGAAAGAACTCTCAGGAGACCCAGCCCCAAGAGGAATACACACTGCAAGGTCTATTATCATAACCCCCTTCTGGGTGCTGCTAAAAACAATTCAAAGAAACAAGGGTGGGATAAAACATTCCTTCACTGGTGAAAGCATCGGAAAGACTTAGAAGTTCCCCTATAGACTAAGATCATTCTCTCAAAAGATTTGTACCTTTAAGAGAAGAAACATGGATGTTAGCCTTGAGGTCATGAGAATATTATTTCCATTTATCTAGAGATTGGATTGAATAACAAAACCTTCTGACACTGAGAAAGGTTCAGAAAGACGACCCAGTCCGTTGTGCCCATCTCATTTTGTGGTTATTTGTACAGATTGCCTTCTATGCAGTAAGGATCAGGAAGCAACCTGCGACATGTAAAAGGGGCAGAAGTAAATGACTAGGCAGGACTAGCTTTGCGTCAAAATTTCAGTAGAATAAACCAACATAAAACTAAGGCTGAATAAAGAGTCTCCTCCATGCCGTTCACCACCAAAGACCTGAACAGTATACAGCAGTACTCTGCGGGTGGAATGAGGAAAATAAGGGAAGGAGCTCTCGCTGTGTAGTGCACACATCAGAGGGTGGCAGAAACCTTAAGTGAAGAAAATAAACACTGCAAAAAACCTCAGGTATCACCCTCTACAGACCCCAAGTCCTTGCGACAGTAATTTGAAACCAGTTCAACTCTAGATCAGGTTGATTTTAAAATTTTGCTTAAACTTCTTCCAAGAGCAACTTTATTTGGTTATGTATGCGTTGATTAACTAAGGATTCATGTACTTGATTTCTCTTATAAATGAGTGTCTGATTTTACATTATTGTCTCAGACTCCAGCAGAATTCATGGCATTCATTATCTCTCATACTACTGGTGTTTGATCCTTTCCTTATAGCCATGATAAAATACTCAACCGAATCAACTGAAGGTAGGAAATGCTTATTAGATGCAGTATTTCAGGGTATAGTTCTGAAATACTGACGGCATTGCAGCGGGAGCTGGCTTCACTGGCTGTGCTATCAGGAAGCAGAGTGATGGATGCTAGTATTGCATTCGCTTTCTTTTTCATTTAATCTAGGACTACAGCCAATCAAATAGTGAGTCGATAATATTTTCCCACCCTTGCTCAAGGTGGTCTTCCCACCTCAGTGGTACACACATACATGCTCAGAGGTGTATTTCCTAAGTAATCCCAGATTTCAGCAATCTGACAACAGGGATCAATTATCATGCACTTTAAGGATCTCTTCTTTAGATGGTAGCCCAACAGTCATACATCTTCTCCCATGTCTTCCTAACTCCCAAGTTTTATAAAAGGAGCAATTCTAACCATTGCACTGCTGACAAGAGCCTATGAAAATAACAGGTCCAACAGCACTGGAGGTCATTTGAGATGTACATTGCTTTGCTTCTCTGAATTTGTTATTAATATTCTTATAAAACTACTACTTCCCCCAAATAAGCTTGGTAACACCAGGTCATGTAAACACATCAAATTAACTAGAAGCATTTCTCAGATAGCTTTCAGGAGCTAAGCAATGTGTGTGTGTGTGTGTGTGTGTGTGTGTGTGCGCGCGCGCGCGCGCGCACGCGTTCTGTTTTTCTGGCTAACCGAGATACTCCAGAAGTTATGACAACACAATGTAGAACAGGTTTTTGTCCTGGCTCCCATTCTTTATCACTCTTTGAAAGGTAAAGTTGGTCATATGTAACGTAATTTAGTAAGACCTCCTAAGTATTGTCATGATCTATCCCATGCATTGGGAGGTCATCATGGGAGACAGGGTTAATATATGTTACACCTCCGTGTTTGGCTTAAAACAGCATGGAAACTCAATGGAAAAGTTTCTCAGCTGTTTCCTCAGTCTTGAAGCCATTTGTCAGGGGGCTAGTTTCCTCTATCAACTTGTGGTCTCTCAAAGGGTTTAGAGATTGAGGATATAATGAGGAATATATCCAACAACATATCTTTTGTATGTGCCATTATAAAAAGAAATGATATTTATTGTTACTTTCATTTGGAATCCCAGATTTTGTGTGTTTTCAAAAAAAATGTGTACAGTATAGGTAGTATAAACACATTACATAATATATATTTGATAATATGCAACACGAAATATTACATGAATTAACATATCATATAATATACTACATCATAATATATATGATATATACATATATAAGGTTTTGATAAACTATATGTTGTACTTTTTATTATGCATATTTTCTGTCTTTTCCAGAAATATAATAATAGTGTCTAATATAATTAACTCTATCAATAATGTATTATGTGAGGGAGAGGGAGAAGGAGAGGGAGAAGAAGAGGGAGAGGGAATGGAGGCATGGGATGGGAAAGGTAGGGAGGTGGAGAGGACCTGAAAGAATCTAAGGAAAATCCAGAGAAAAGTGAACTTGGGTTTGATTTGCTAACTCAAGAAGACTTGATAAGGTAAAGAAACAAATTTACGTGTTTCTTCTGTGAACAGAAGGAAATGGGAAAACCCACACTTGTCTTCAGTTTAGCTAGGACTCACATGATAGAAGGTGTATTATGTCTCACGCTTAACTAGGGGGACTGAGTGTGATTAAGGGTGACATAGTGTCAGGTAAGATTCTGAAGGAGCACGGAGAGTGGGGAGAAGCTGAAGTAATGACCTCTGAGACGTGTGGGGTTTTTTTCCTCAGGTTTAAGAG
The DNA here is from genome assembly GCF_021556685.1 of Rattus norvegicus. Classification (NCBI taxonomy): domain Eukaryota; kingdom Metazoa; phylum Chordata; class Mammalia; order Rodentia; family Muridae; genus Rattus; species Rattus norvegicus. The sequence goes on from NC_141550.1 coordinate 76,956,710, forward strand.
TCGGTTCAAATTATTATGGGAAATAAACACACAAAAGTATGGTTACCATGGCAACTAACATACCACATGACATTAATATTTTTCTCTTGAGGAAAAAAAAGGAAATCTCATTTTTAAAAACAACTGTCACAAGCCAAAATGTATCTTATTATGAACTTAGTCAAGTTTTAAACTATGTTCTTAGGAAGAAAATGGGAGACTTTAAACCCATACACATATTTTTAAGCGATGAGCCACCAGGCACAAATTGCAGACATTTTGTATTACGGAGACTGAAATCATCTGAGATCCTCTAAGTGTCAGAGCCTGCATTATGTGGCCTCTCATAACGTGCAATGTTTTCTTGTATGCTATTTATGTTTGTGTCAGGAAGAATAGGCAGATGACACTCTCTTATTAAAGCCATAAGAGTCTGGTCCCGCATCATTCGGCATCTTACTGACTGATTTAGTTGAAGGTCTTTAAATTCCATGACATTTAATTATGACATGAATTCATATTTACTTTCTTGATGTCTTTCCATGCTGCCAAATTCGGGCATTTCATTATTTTTAGACAAGTCTCTCATTTACTGAAACTTAGATGAAGAAAGCAGTCATTTTTCTAAATGCTTGAAAAGATACTAGTCATCTGAATTTTGGACGTCCCATCTTGCCCTAGCAAAGCCCTATAGGTAACATTCATGTTGACTTTCCTCTGAGAATATTTTCAAGACATCATAGGATAATGACAAATACCAGGAAAGATGTTTAGTAAGAAGATTACATATAAGAATTGGAGTTTCTCAGTGTGGAAAATGCCAAAGAAAACAGCCACCAGCAAAGGAGAAAGAGAAAGGACAATAATATAGTGATAATATAGAAAAACAAAGGCAAAATCAGTGTAAGTGTAGTTTATCCAAAAAGAAGTGATCAAGGGTGCCCAACCCTACTGCATAGGACTGACCATCACATGTGACCTTGGTACAAAGATATCATGGCTCCAGGGCAGTCATAATAGAAAACATCCCACCATGGTAGTTTGAGAGAGAGAGAGAAAAAAAAGGGAATATTAGTTGTGTAGAGTTTATATAGAAATTTTCAAGCTTTTCAGAAAATGGGATAAAAATGATGTGTCGAAGCTGATGGATTCAAGAGAGGCCCTTTCTTTTTCAGATGGGACACATAAAAGTATGTCTTTATGTTTTAGGGAATATTGAAGGGCTAGATTCTAGTGACGGATAGTGAGATTGGCTTCAGAGATATGATGGAAAATCCATTTGCAATAAAATGCTAAAAGGCCAAGAAAATGAATGTCAGGAGTGGGTGTATATGGTGATGGAAGTCTGTGGTGATTTTTCTCCATTTGTTGTGATTTCTTTCCCCTTGAAATGGGAAATTTTATTATCATGTAATGAGACCATTGAAAGAAAGGATTTGAGGGGTTTGAATAGAAGAGGAGGGTAATGGTTTAGGGAAATGTAACACGATTTCTAGGGAGCCTCCAAGAAGTGCATCGGAAGTGCTTGTCAGTAATTTAAGCATGCATGGCTCTGTGTGTTTAGCTTACTGAGGGCGGATGAAGACCTGACAAAGGCCTTGAATTTTCTATGTTAAACCAATGAAGCCAGGGAAGGAAAGGGGATAGGAATGAGAATTGGGCAATGCACATAGAGATGACCTGTGGAATGCAGGCTGATGTAAATGAGCTGGAGAGGCACTAAGAGAGCAAAGGGCACTGGAAAAATCTATCTCCCGAGCAGAATGAACTTCTTGGTGGATAAAACATTAGCATCTGGGCGCTGAAGAGAATCAACAGAAAAGAGAAGAAGGAAAAGTCAATAGAAAAGGGGATGCTGTTAACAAAGGGAAGTCACAAGACAGTTCCAGTTCATGGTACAGTGGCAAGAAGGAGGGGTAAAGAAACGGACATTGCACATAGGATTAAATGCAGGGAGCCCACCAACCTGCTTCATTTGGACAATTCTATCCCAAAACTTGTTGAGGCAGAGCAAGGCAAGGCAGAGCTGTCCTGCTCCATTGGGGTTGGGGAGTGAATAAAAGAATAAAAGTGGAAAACAGAGAGCTGTGCCAAGTGCAGAGCCTAGATGCTGTTCCTGACATGGGCACAGGTGCAGGGGATATGTCTGGGTTGTCTCTCAGGTGAGCAAGGCTGCCAGACCTACCACCCTCACCTGTATATCACCCAGATTTCCACCTGAGACATTCTAACTCGCTCTTCCCTCTCCATACAGGGTAGTCTGGAGACATGGAATCCTGCGATATGATACTCACTCACTCTTTCTTTCCGGAGTGAGCAGTGCTTGGAGAGAGCTTTGCCACTTTATTATAGATAACGGTCTGCCTGTCTGTCTTCCTTCCTTCCTTCTTTCCTTCCTCCTTTCCTTCCTTCCTTCTCTCCTTCCTTTCTTCCTTTCTTCCTTCCTTCCTTCCCTCTCTTTTGGTTTAGTTATTTAATGATTTCCCTTCCCAAACTCCTACCTTATTCTCCACATTTCCTCTCCTACCCAAATGTACACCCTTCTTCTCTTCCCTTAGAATATAGGTGGGCAATAAATAAATATGTATATACATAAAATTACAATAGTATTAGAAAAAAATCAACCAACCGAAGTAGGACCAAACAATCAAACATAGTCAAAGAAAAACACCAAGAAAAGCATATAAATAGATACACACACATTTGCACACATAGAAACTTCATAAAACACAAAACCAAAAACTATAAAATATATGCAAAGGATCTATAAAGTTTAAAACAATAGTCTTGACAAGACATTATGAGATAAAGAACTTCATCTATTGCTGGACATGGCGCCTGGCCTTAAGAGTGGTTTGTATCCCCAGTAAGACTCATATGGAGAAACTAATTTTTCATTTGCGATGTTTTATCAATTGAGCATAGCTCCTGGGTTAGGGATGGGGACTTGAGTCCATGTTCAGAAATCTTATTTAATTGAATATAAATTAGAATGTAGCCAAAGTAAGTAATTATAACACACACACACACACACACACACACACACACACACACACACACACATCTATTTGTGTCATTGATATATGCCTTCTTTGATGTAAAATTCTTTGTCCATTATTTAATTTCTTCTTAATATCTTCCTCACCACCCTGTTTCCCTACTACATTCCCTTTTCTTTCCTTCTCTCCTCACTCCTCTCCTCTGCTCCTTTCTTGTCTCTCCTGTCTTCCCCTCCATTCCCTTCCTTTCCTCTCTTCCTCCCTTTAATTTATTTTCTTACCCATCTAGCATTTGCTTCTCTAAAGTTGTTACTCGCATGAAGGAGTAGCTTCTCTGTGCTGCCTTCCTTTTTGCATGCCAAGTTGAAGTCCAACACCCATCTCCCTATTCCTCTGTACAACAAATGGGACACAAGATGCTCAGAATGGTTTACACGCTGAGGACTTTGGAAATCCATTACTATAACTCCCATCATGTATGAAGCTCCTTTTATCCATTACAAATTGAGTATAATCTCCTTGTCCCCACTAAGGCTCATATTTGGAGAGACTCTGGAAACTTTCAGAGGTGGCACACAGCCTTTGAAGGTCATGGCTGAAATCCTGGTTCCCACTCTGTTTCTAGGTCTGCTGTGATGTACAGAGACGAGCAATCTCACTCCCATGGTGACTGTCCCTTCCCTGCCAAGATAGAGTAAAGCATCTGAAATCATCAGCAACATAATCCTGTCCTTCCTTCTGTTGCTCTGTCCGGTGTGCTGACAGAGGGACAAATGCAAGAGGGAAATACTATTACCTTGCTTTGTTTGTTTCTTAATGTGCTTTTTTGGCTCAGTCTGGTTTGGTTTCTAATCTTCATAGCTAATGTTATTGGGGTTCACTGGCTACAGTGGAAGTGAGACCCTATCATATCACTCACTCAGCAGCCTTTACCTACTGATCTCCATTGTGCTGTGTTTAAAATATCTTTAAAAAGTAAGCCTTATATTAAATAAACACAGTGAAGATCTCCCTTCCTCTTCAAGGCAGCCGTACCACGGCTATTAAATGAAACAACATGAATTATAACCAACATTGTTAATGTCTATAATCATACGCAATATAACACACGGTTTCCAATATGTTCATCTTTAATTTCAATGTCTCACTTCACGGCATTATAGTTTTATTATCACTGGAGTTTTTATTTGTGTTTTGTTTAAAGGAAATTTATGTAATTCAATTATTTCTTCAAGAGAACGTTCTTCAGGCAATTATTTGCAGCCAAATCTTTGGTATTATTTTAATTCAAATATAAGAAATGGGAATTAAAACTCATGCATAAATATGAGGATGTCTAGATGTCTCCCGTATAAGCCAATCAGAGAAAACACTACCTTCCTTTACTTTCGGGAGGATTTTTAAAGATTGAGCCAGTCTAGTTATTCTCCCTTTGTTTTGTGGTTGAATTCATTAAAACTGTTTTGAGTAAGCCTCCTGAAATTGTACTGTATATTGAGTCTAATATTAATATTTATTAACTAATAATTTAGCATTAATAATCATTTCTGCATTAATTCTCGGAACAGGGCCTGAGGGTCCCCGGGCTGCTGCTCCTCCCTACTCCCAATGCTCTAAAATGCTCTGCTGCGTTCTTCTACAGCACTGATGCTGAACACATTATGGAGTCTCAGAAAGTAGCCTGTGTCTGGAGGCCTCAGTCTTCTTGGCAGTGATTTGGAAGGGAGGAACTTCATGAGGAGTTTTGAAATCACTCAAAATGAAGGGCACTGAATTGACCATAGCTGTTCTGGGGACTAGTTTGGAGGATGAGTCAATGGTGATATAAAGTTTCGGCCAATAGGCCATGCCTTTAAAACCACCTTATACCCAAGGTCAAATTATCCTCCAAGAGTTCAGCCCAAAAATCAATCAGAAGTAACTTTTAAATTTATCAGGCTGGAGATACGGGGATATAACTTAAATACAGAAGGGGTGGGGGAAGTGAGGTTCACTTTAAACCTCTCATAACCATGTTACAATCTATATAACCACATAGATTAGGCATAGAATAAGGGACTAGGAGTGGAGTGGAGGGTCTCCCCAGGAAGGGATGACAGGGGTGAGACTGGAACAGGAGAATGAAATGAGGAGAGGTGGAAGAGAGGGCTAGGGAGGGAATATGGAGGGAAAGGAAAAAGAACTAATGATTTGACCTTCTTGAAATATAAGCTTCTTGAAATATTTACACATACGAAAGAAATCTAAATGAAGTCACCAAACAATGAAAGAGGAAATGCCCTAGCTATAGGTCTTTTGTCACCATGTGGAACCTCCAGTACCAGTAAGGACTTACATACCATTGAGTCACTGGACAAAGGGGTCGCATAGAAACTCCCAAACATCTCAGGGTATCGCCAGTATTATCGGTTGCTATTTTCAAAGTGATGCCAATGCCCTAATGCTCACAACAACACTAACATATCTCATTGAACATGCAAAAGTTAAGCTGACTCTAACGAGTGTCTGCTCCTGATTAGTAGTCACAATATGGGAAGGTACTCTGCATACACCATGCTGGGTACAAACCCTAGGATCTACAAACAGGACCAGACTACAAGGTACCTGTGAGGAATAGAGCCTAGCACTATCTAATTGGACTTACACCCCACACCATGATGATGAAAACAGTGTGAGCACTGCTCGAGTTGCTGAGAACCTGAGACTAGAAGTGCTACTGGCCTAGGGAAAAAGCAAATGTTTCTAAAGAAAACAACAAGAAAATGATCCTAATAGCATTCTACTCTACCAAAATTTCAGTGACACACTCATTCATTATCAGAAAAGCTTCCTGTTTTCATAGATGGTGTTAACATAAAGACTTGCACCTGAAAAATGTGGAGAGAGAGAGAGGAAGGGGCTTTGAAATACTTATTCCGAAATGAGGTGTATTCATCAAACTCCTCCTTTTAGGGCTTAAGGAACTATAGAGAGAGTGACTTGGGAAAATTGTCAAAACAGAAAGATGAACACCAAAGAAACAGAGTTTTACAGACATATCTGTGGCAGCCAGCAGGCAGTCTGCACAGGTTTAAGCAAGATAGGTTCTCTGTGGACACTGGCTTCCACCCCTATCCAAGAAGCTATCTACAATTCGCTGGGTATAGTAATGAAACTTGAGGGTAGGCCCCATGTTCAGCAGCTGATGACCAACACAAATAAACTCCATGGTAATTTTGTAGTCTTTTTGACTCATATTTCTTTGTTCAAGTGGGTTTTTTTCCCTCTTATATCTTATAGGTATTTTTACCTTTTAAAAAATATTTATTTATTTATTTATTTACTTATTTACTTATTTATTTATTTATTTATTTATTTATTTATTTATTTATTTATTTTTACACCTCAGGTTTTATTCTCCTCCGGTCCACCTTCCTCCCTGTGAATGTGGAAACATTCTGTACCTCCTCCCCCTGTCTCCACAAGGATGTCCCCACCCCACCCACCCAACCAGACTTCTAAACTTCCTGGGGCCTCCAGTCTCTTGAGGGTTAGGTGCGTCTTCTCTAACTGAAACCAGACCTGGGAGTCCTCTGCTGTATATGTGTTGGAGGATTCAGCCAGGGGGTCAGCAGCTTCTGTCCATTGGCTGGGTGCACATATCTGTGTCTGACTCTTTCAACTGCTTGTTGGGTCTTTTGGAGGGCAGTCATGATAGGTTCCTTTTTGTGAACTCCCCCTAGCCTCAGTAATGGGGTCAGGTCTTGAGGCCTCCCCTTGAGCTAGAGTCTACTTTTAGCCTGTTGCTGGACCTTCTTTACCTCAGCCTCTATTCCATTTCCATCCCTGCAATTCTTTCAGACAGGAAGAATCATGAGTCAGAGCTTTGACTGTGGGATAGAAACCCCATCCCTCACTTGCTGCCCTGTCTTTCTGTTGGAGGTAGGTTCAATAAGTTCCCTCTCCCCAGTATAGGGCATTTCATCTAGGGCCCCTCCCTTTTTGAGTCCTGAGAATCTCTCACTTCACAGGTCTCTGGTACATTCTAGAGCATCCTCCCAACCTCCTTCCTCCCAAGGTCACCTGTTTCCATTCCTTCTGCTGGCCCTCAGGGCTTCAATCCTTTTTTCCCAACTCAATATTAGATCATGTTACCCTCTCCTCCCACCCCTATCCCCTTTACCTCTCCTTCTCTCCCCCCTTATCCCTTGTAGTTGTTTTCTTCTCTCTCTCAAGTGGGACTGAGATGTCCTCACTTGGGCCCTTCAGCTTGTTGACCTTTTGAGTTCTGTGGACTGTGTCTTAGGTATTCTGTACTTTTTTGGGGGGTAGTGGTGGAGCTAATGTTCACTTATTAGTGATTACACACCATCCAAGTCCTTTTGGGTCTGAGTTACCTCACTCAGGATGATATTTTCTAGTTCCATCTACTTGCCTCTAAACCTAAGGATGTCCTTGTTCTTAATAGCTGAATAGTATTCCATTGTGTAAAAGAACCATATTTTCTGTATCCATTCTTCTATCTTGTGACCTCTCCGTTGGTTCTAGCTTCTGGCTATCACAAATAAGGCCACTATGAACATAGTGGAACATGTGCCCCTGTGGCATGGTGGGACATCTTTTGGTATATTCCCAAGAGTGGAATTGTTGGTCTTTAGGTAGGTCTATTTCTAATTTTCTGAGGAACCTCAAAATTGATTTCCAGAGTAGTTGTACCAGTGTGCATTCCCACCAGCAATGGAGAAGTGTTCCTCTTTCTCCACATCCTTGCCAACATGTGTTGTCACCTCAAGTTTTGATCTTAGCCATTCTGACTGGTGTAAGTTGAACTCTCAGGGTCATTTTGATTTGCATTTCTCTGATCACTAAGACTTTGAACATTTCTTTAGGTGCTTCTCAACCATTCAAGATTACTCTGATGTGAATTTTCAGTTTAGTTCTGTACCCCATTTTTTAATTGGGTTGTTTGGTTTTTTTGGTGGTTAGCTTCTTGAGTTCTTTATATATTTTGGATATTAGCCCTCTATCAGATGTGGGGTTAGTGAAGGTTTTTCCCAGTCTGTAGGATGCTGATTTGCCTTATTGACTATGTCCTTTGGCTTACAGAAGCTTTTCCGTTTATTAATTCTTGATATTAGAGTGTGAGACATTGGAGTTCTCTTTAGGAAATGTCTCCTTGTGCCAATAAGTTCAAGGCTCTCTTTCCCACTTTCTCTTCTATTAGATTCAGTGTATCTGGTTTTATGTTGAGGTCCTTGATCCAGTTGAACTTGAGAATTGTGCATGGTGGCAAATATGGGTCTATTTTCATTTTTCTACATATAGACAGACAGTTAGACCAGCACCATTTATTGAAGATGCTTTCTTTTGTCCACTGTATATTTTCAGCTTCTTTGTCAAAGATCAAGTGTGTATAAGTGTGTGGTTTTATTTCTGGGTCTTCAATTCTATTCCATTGATCAACCTGTCTATCTCTGTACCAATACCATGCAGTTTTTATCACTATTGCTCTGTAGTACAGCTTGAGGTCAGGGATGGTGATTCCCCCAACCATTCTTTTATTGTTAAGAATTGTTTTGGCTATTCTGGGTTTTTGGCCTTTCAATTTGAGAATTGTTCTTTCCATGTCTTTGAAGAATTGTGTTGGGATTTTGAGGGGATTGCATTTGATCTATAGATTGCCTTTGGTAGGATGGCCATTTTTACTATGTTAATTCTGCCAATCCATGAGCATGGGAGGTCTCTCCATTTTCTTTGATTTCTTTCTTGAGAGATTTGAAATTCTTGTCATGAAGATCTTTTATTTGTTTGGTTAGAGTTACCGCAAGCTATTTTATATTATCTGTGACTATTGTGAAGGAAGTTGTTTCCCTATTTTCTTTCTCAGCCTGTTTATTATTTACATAGAGGAAGGCTACTGATTTATTTGAGTTAATTGTATATCCACCAACTTTGATGATATCAGATGTAGAACTTCTTTGGTAGAATTTTTGGGGTCCCTTATGTCAATTATCATATCATGTGCAAATAGTGATACCTTTAATTCTTCTTTGCCAATTTAGATTCCCTTGATCTCTTTTTATTGTCTTATTGTTCTAGCTAGCACTTCGAGCACTATATTGAATAGATATGGGGAGGGTAGGCATCGTTGTCTTGTCCCTCAATTTAATGGGATTGCTTCAAGTATCTCTCCATTTAATTTGATATTGGCTGTTGGTTTTCAATAAATTACTTTTATTATGTTTAGGTATGGGCCTGGAATTCCTGATCTCTCCAATACTTTTAACATGAAGGGTGTTATATTTTGTCAAATGCTTTTTCTGCATCTAAGGAGATAGTCACGTGATTTTTTTCTTTGAGTTTGCTTATATGATGGATACATTAATGGATTTTCATATATGAAACCACCCTTACATCCCTGAGATGAAGTCTACTTGATCATGGTGAATGATAGTTTTGATGTGTTCTTGGATTCGGTTTGCAAGAATTTTATTGCATTTTTTTTCTTTTTCTTTTTCTTTTTCTGTTTTTCAGAGCTGGGGATCGAACCCAGGGCCTTGCACTTGCTAGGCAAGCACTCTACCTCTGAGCTAAATCCCCAACCCCTTTTATTGCATATTTTTGGCATCGATACTCTTAAGCAAGATTAGTCTGAAGTTCTTTTTTGGTAGGGTCCTTGTATGGTTTAGGTATCAGAGTAATTGTGGCTTCATAGAAGGAATTAGACAGGTCCCTTCTGTTTCTATTTTATGGGATAGTTAGAGGAATATTGGTATCAGGTCTTCTTTGAAGGTCTGGTAGAATTCTGAGCTAAATCCATCTGGCTTTGGGCTCTTTTTCTCTTTTTTCTTTTTTTTTCTTTTTTTTTTTTTTGGATGGGAGGTTTTTGATTTAAATTTAGTGTGTGGTATTTGTCTAGACAACCATCCTTTATTAATTAATTAATTAATAATTAATTAGTTAATTTGAGTATAGACTTTTGTAGTAGGATCTGGTGATTTTTTTGAATTTCCTCCCTTTCTGTTGTTATGTCTTCCTTCTCATTTCTGATTTTGTTAATTTGGATACTGCCTCTGGGCTCTATACTTAGTTTGGCTATGGGTTTATTTATCTTGTTGATTCTCTCAAAGAACCAGCTTTTGGTTTTGCTGATTGTGTGTATTGTTCTGTTGATTTCAGCACTCAGTTTGACTATTTCCTGCTCTCTACTCTTCTTGGGTGAGTTTGCTTCTTTTTGTTCTAGTAAGTTGCTAGTATAAGATCTTTCCAGTTTCTTTATCAGTGAATTTACTGCTATGAATTTTCCTCTTAGCACTGCTTTCATTGTGTCCCATAAGTTTGGGTGTGATATTTTCATTAAATTCCAGGAACTTTTTTCTTTTTTTCTTTATTTCATCCTTGACCAAATTATCATTTAGTAGAGAGTTGTTCAGCTTCCACAAGTGTGTGGGTTTCTGTTGCTTATGCTGTTATGGAAGATCAGCTTTAGGCCATGGTGATCTGATAGGATGCATGGGATTATCTCAATCTTTTTGTATAGTTTGAGGGTTGTTTTCTGACCAATTATATGGTTTTGGAGAAGGTACCCTGAGGTGCTGAAAAGAAAGTGTATTCTTTTGTTTTAGGGTGAAATGTTCTAAAGATATCAGTTAAATCCATTTGGCTCATAATGTCTTTTAGTTTCACTGTATCTCTATTTAGTTTCTGTGTCAATGATCTGTCCATTGAGGATATGGACATTGATGATGTTGAAGTTTTCCACTATAATGTTGTGGGGCTCAATTGTGTTTTGGGCTTTACTAAAGTTTCTTTTATGGATGTGGATACTCTTGGATTTAGGGCATAGATGTTCAGAATTGAGACTTTCTCTTGGTGGATTTTCCCTTTGATGAATATGAAGTGTCCTTCCAGATCACACTTGATACCTTTTGGTTGAAAGTCTATTTTATTGGAATTAGGATGGGAACTCCAGCTTATTTCTTGGGACCATTTGCTTTGAAGAACTTCGTCCATATCTTTACACTGAGATAGTGTCTGTCTTTGTTATTGAGGTGTGTTTCTTGCATGCAGCAAAATCCTGGATCTTATTTGTATATCCAGTCTGTTAACTTATGTCTTTTTTATGGTGAGTTGAGTCCATTAATATTGAGAGAAATTAAAGACAGGTGACTGTTGGTTCCTCTTATTGTTGTAAAAATACAAAAATCAAAAAGGTAAGGTTGTCTTTTTCCCTGCTTTTTTTTTTTTAGATCCAATTGATAAGACATAATTGCCCACCTAAACATACGAAGTCCAGTACCATCCATCCCTTAAGAACATTTGTAACAACCTGTAAAGGTACAGCGTGGAATCTTAACGTCACCTGCTTTATTGTCCTGCCATGACTTCTCTCCTTCTCCTGTCTCTTCCTTCTTTCCGTTCCAGTCTCCTCCCTTCCTTCAAACTTCTCTCCCACCCATCCTTCCTTCTCCTCCAATGACAGGCCTCCTTCTGTCCTATACCTGCCCCTCACCTGTGTTTTACAGATTCAATGGGGAGAAGTTTCTGGTGAAGTCACCTGATTCCTGAGTATGTGACTAGGCAGCTGTCCTTGGGGCAGTGGAATTAGTATCAAAATACAGATAACTCCAGGGCAAACCACAACATCTTATATTTGTTTTTGTAGGTAGCTTTTGCTTGTGGTTTTCTCCTTTTGGCTTTCTTGTGAGATGCTTAATATTTTGTCTTTTCTTTGGTATAGGTACTTTCCTTGTATTGAAGCTTTCCTTCTAGGATCCTCTGTAGGGCTAGTTTGGAAGATAGATGCTGTTTGAATTTGGTTTGTCCTGGAATATTTTTGGCTTCTCCATCTATGTTGACTGAGAATTTTGCTGGTTATAGTAGCCTGGGCTGGCATTTGTGCTTTCTTAGAGTCTGTATGACGTCTGACCAGGCTCTTCAGGTTTTCATAGTCTCTGTTGAGAAGTCTGGTTTGATTCTAATAGATCTGCCTTTGCATGTTACTTGGCCCTTTTCCCGTGGAGCTTTTAATATTCTTTGTTCTGTGAGTTTAGTGTTTTGACTATTATGTGATGACAGGATTTTCTTTTCTCGTCCCATCTTGTACCTTTATGACCATCTCTTTCTTTAGATTGTCGAAGTGTTCTTCTATGATTTTGTTGAAGACATTTTCAGGTCCTTTGAGCTGGGAATTTTCATTCTCCTTAATTCCAATTATTCTTAGATTTGTTCGTTTCATTGTGTTCTGAATTTCCTGGATGTTTGGGGTTAGGAGTTTTTTATGTTTTGAATTTTATTTGACCATTGTGTCAATTTCTTCTGCAGTATCTTCTACACTTGAGATTCTCTCTTCTAGCTCTTGTATTCTGTTGGTGATACATCTGTAATTCTCAACCTCTTTCCTAGGTTTGCCATTTCCTGGTTTGCTTCCATTCATGTTTGCTTTATTGTTTCTACTTTCACTTTTAGATCTTGGACTGCTTTATGCAATTCTTTCACTGGTTTGATTGTGTTTTCCTGTATTTCTTTAAGGGATTTATTTGTTTCCTCTTTAAGGGCTTTTACCTGTTCACATGTGTTTTCCTGTATTTCTTTCAGTGAGTTATTTATATCCTCCTTAAAGGACTCTATTATCTTCATGAGATAGGATTTTAGGTCAGCTCCCTGATTTTCAAGTGTGTTAGTGTATTCAGGGCTTGCAATGTTGGGAAAACTGGGTTCTGATGATGCCCACGTATATCGGCTTCTGTTGCTTATGGTCGTGCACTTGTCTCTTGTCATCTGGTTATCCCTAGTGTTTCCTGGTCTGAGTGACACTGTCTGGAGTCTCCCTCTTTTGCCCCTGAGTTGCAGCAGGTCTCCTGGCTTTAGCAGACTTCCTGTGGGGCCTTCCAACTGTAGGGTATTCACAGGGGCAGAGAAGCTTCTGATTTGTTGACCCGGCTGCAGCAGATCTTATGGGAGGCCTTCAAACTGTCAGGATTTCAGAGGAAGAGCAGTCACACTGTTGTCCTGTGTGAAGCTGTTCTCTGGGGGCAATCAATGGACTGTGGTTTCTGTTTCCTTGTGTGTAACAGAACTCCAGGGAGGCTTTTAGTCTTTTGGATCAGTTGCCCTGCATGCCACAGATCCCCTGGGAGGTCTTCAGACTGTGGTGTGAATTACCCAGTTGCCCTGTGTACAGAGGAACTCCTGGGATGCCTTCAAGCTGTGGTGTTCTGGGTGCTGTGGATCTCCTGAGATATCTCCAGTTGTGGTGTCAGATACCCTGGGTGTAGCAGATCCCCTGGGATGCCTCAGGATGTGGTATCAAATGTTTTGAGTGCAGTGGTTTTTCTAGTATGCTTCAGGATATGATGTCAAATGTTCTGAATACTGCAGATTCTCTGGTAAGCCAGGTGGGGATTGGTATTCAGCAGGTGGGGTTTTGGGAGGATGGTGGGTCCCCAAGTCCACTGGACCCCACAGCTGCTGTGGGATTTGGGGGAGGGGGTCTTACCAAATGCTGAGTGCAGTGGATCCTCTGGTAAGTCTCAAAATATAGTCTCTTCCAGGGAGTGAACTAGCTAGCAGTCTGTCCCAGCAGAAAGAACCAGGCAGAAGGGGTTTCTGTTTTTCTTTTTTTTTAATTTAAATAGTGTTTGTGTGTGTGTGTGTGTGTGTGTGTGTGTGTGTGTGTGTGTGTGACTTTTTTAAATGCTGGGGTTTTGTCTGCCTTCTGTTTGGAGAGAGACAGACAGAGAGAGAGAGAGAGAGAGAGAGAGAGAGAGAGAGAGAGAGAGAGAGAGAGAGACCAGCATACTAATAAAAGAGTAAGAAAGAATTTACTGGAGATATGTATGGGATGCCTTTAAGAGACACAGTCTTAGCTTCATAAAAGAAAAGGTTTAATATTTAAAGCTTAATAGAATACAAAGTAGTTATTTCTGATTTCAAAAAGAAGTTCTCAATAAATAGGGAAACTACGTAATTTAAACAGTATACACTACAATAAATAGACGTATGAGTGTCAGTGCTGTGGTCTCTTAATGGGCTTCTTCGCCTTGGTGCCTTCCTGAATCTGAACTCATGCATAGATCGATCACAAAGGCATGCTAAGGTTTATGTCTCAGTAGCTCTACCTCCAAAGAGTGAATGTCAAGTCCATATGTATTTTTGATAGATTAAGTCATCAAAAGTAGAATAAACAATTCATAAAAGGCATATATAGTTATTGCATTATTGACAAATCAATTCTTCTGAGAAAGAGTTTAGATGAAAAAGTGAGCATTGATTTTCGATGTGCTTTGCAAATAGTAAAGAAAGCATACAAATGTGCACAGATGTCACAGAGAGCCAGTGAGGAGAGAGTGGGTAGAGAGGATAAAGAGACTAGGAAGCACTGACCCCAAATCACATTTGAAGTCTATGGGACATAAATAGCAAGGCTGTCCTACATGCCCTGCAATAGAGAGCTATAATGTTGAATTCATTATTCAATGTGTCTTCAGCTCTCCCAGCAACATTATCTGTAATTACAAAGAGAAAGAATGGCTCACATTATGAAAATCGAGTCTCTGGCAAATGGGCCTCTTGTATGATCCAACCTGGTCCATTCTGAGGAAGGATCTGTGCCAGAGCAGGAAGGGATTGTGTGGTTTCAATCAGTGCTTTGTTCTCTTGTCTGTTATGTAATGGAGAATGCTGTGCCTAATTGCAAATTCATCAATAAAACTCAAGAATTAGTATGAATATAACATTCTTGCTGGATAATACTGTGCTAGGTCTGTGGAGTGTTTAATTTTTTAAAAAAAATACACTCATATAATTCTTGTGGCTTCAGATTTATTCTTGTCCCTTCCTTTTGTATTACAAGTCAAATTTTCCCAATTCCAGCTGTTTCCTACAAGCAGACAATTTCCTACTCTTTAAAGCACTTATAGAATTAAAATAAGTTAACAGACTCTATAGTGTAACAAAGACATAGACCCCAGGAAGTTTCTTATTACCAATTTTCAGTGTGAATTTACACACACACACACACACATACATGCATGCACACACACATATAACATGCATGTACATACACACATATATGCACACACAAACACAGATACACACATACACATACACACGCCAATCTTGAAGTTATTTAACTGAACATCAGAACTTATTATGCCACTGTCATTTTGCAAGTTAATTTTTGTCTCTGATTGTTTCCTGCAGTTGATGTTCTAATGATCATATATGTGTGTGTGTGTGTGTGTGTGTGTATTCAAGCATATGACTGTCTGCATGTTTATCTATAGCCCAATATTACAGTCTAAACTGATTCTAAAGAAAAGACGATATGCTGTTAATGTTTATAGCATGTGGTTTTAGTCTGTACCTTGTGTTGTGGTGGAAATACACTTCATTTGATACTTACATTATAGTGAGAAGAGCAGAGAACAGGACGACAAGGGAGAGAGTACAGGTAAAATTAAGGACCATTTGAGGCATAGTATGAAAACCTAATACAGGAGAAGCTTGCTAAAGTATAAACATATATTAAAGCAACCCAAGTAAAATCACCAAATAATGAGGAAGACAGAGATCCAGTTGGACATCTCTTGCCACCAAATGAAGCTTCCAATACAAGGAATGAGTTACATTTAATTGAGTTGTTGGCCAAAGAATTATCCTGGAACCTCCAAACAACCTGGGCTATTGTCAAGAATATAGACTGCTCTTCAGAATCGGCAGGCAAGTACCCATTGCTGAAGACAACACCTATTTAAATCACTAAATGTAGAGAAGTCAAGCTGGTGCCCACCCAGAGCTTTTACCCCTCAGGGCTAGAATCTTTGATACATAAAGGTGATGTATAATGCTACCGAAGGAGAAATGTACACTCCAAGTTAGCCACATACCCTTTGATCTACAGTAATGGATTGCCTCAAGATATGCTAGTACAATGATCGCATAAACCTTGTGGCAGTAATCAACCAATATCTGGTTTGACTTAAGGTCAACTTTATGAGATAGAAACCATGCTTGATGCTGCTTGGGTGACCAAGAACCTGAGACTAGATAGCCCAAGGACTCAATACTTAACAGATAGATCATTGCTTTGATCAGCTATCATTAGAGAAGCTTCCTCCTGCAGTATATGGAAATACAGAGACCCACAGCCAGTTAATATGCAGAGTAAGAGACCTTGGAACACTCATCCCTAAATAAGAGGTCTCCATCAAATTCCTCCACCCAGGGCTCAGGGAACTATGCAGAAGAGGGGGCAGAAAGAGTGGAAGATCAATGCAGAATGGAGGTTTCCAATAAAAAAAAGATTCTTTAAATCAGCAGGACAAACACACATAGAGCAGAGACTGAGGCAACATGCACAGGAGATGCAATGCTCTGTCCCAGATGGGCTACAAGATACATAAAGTAAAGTAAAAACCTTATTCATTCCTAAGCCAAAATCTAAATCTAACTCCAATTGACCAACTGATAACCACATGCAAATGAATTTAGATCTCTCAAAGGGAATCTCATTGAAGGAAAATCTCATTTATTCCTAAGGGTAGGTTACATGACCAGCCATAGATGGACAATAGAAAATGAACTCAATGTCATTTTTTTTTACATTCTTTGTCTTCTAATGTTATGTCAGGGCTCTTCAACACATTTTTTAATTTTACCTTTTTTACTTGAAATTTTTATTTTAATGTATTTTATTTATGTATTTTCTTCTTTTTTTACTTTCAAGGTGTTTTGCTTATATGTGATGGCTTTCAGTTTAGTGTTTTATGGAATTTCTAAGAGTGTGAACCAGAGTGTTTCTATTCTTGTGCCATCTCATTGGTTCTTTTCCTCCTCTTTGTTTTGCTCAATTCTGGTATATCGGTTCTAATTTTATCTTCTTTTATTATTATCCCATAGATACTCATTTGTTTTCTAATGAGAGACAGAGATGAAGGGGTTTCAGATGAGAGGAGGTACTGGCAGGTAGAGCTAGGAGGAGATGTTGGATGGGAGAACATCAACTGGATATATTATGGGAGACAAAAATCTATTTTCAATAAAAGGGAAAACACATAAATGATAAATAGAACCCAAAGAAAATATTAATGTAGTGAATGAACCAGTAGATGGGATGTAATAGGGCAACATAGGAAATCAAGAGTATTTTGTTTTCTAAGACTGAGAATTAAATGACTGAAAGATGAAGAAAAATAAATATTTTCTGCAAACTATAGTTCTATTAATATCAGTGAATGCATAATAGTAATTCACCTGGAAAGAGCTAACTTGTAATCAGATCATTCACTTGATGTAGCTGCAGATATTCCTCCCTCAATTCACATTTAGATCCTATTTTATAGCAATGCTATTCTTGTATTCAAATTCTAATCTCAAATATGCTTCTGCCATCAGCTCTCTTAAATAAACCCAGATTCCTGTATTTATTTGTATTTGTATTACTACTCTCGACTCTTCTTGAAAGAAAATGTCACCTGAACTCTGGATTTGTACTGTCATTTGAGTTTTCAAATTTCTTCTTGGCTGCATTGTTTTCCTGTAGCTCCCAGGTAAAAACTATCCAGTGAAAATTAGCAGAAAACATGAAGCAAGGTAGAGGCTAAAAGTCAGAATCAGATGCTGTTGTATGACTTTTCCTGGAAAGATAAATATCCATTTAATCTAATTAATCTAGAAAGGATACCTAGGACAGAGCAAATAAAGCATTCTACTCAGTTCTAAGTTGAAGAAACAATGAATTGATTAGGATTATTTATTCATGAAGGAGTGACTGTAAAACAGTGGTGTCACTGAAATTCCCAGGTCATCCTAGGTAGTAACTCATAAAATATGGTGCTACTAATTTTCCTATTCAGTTTCCTACTCCACTGAAACTTCCTCCCTTCCGTGCAACTGTCTGCTGCTGGTGTAACACTGGGATGGTAGGGAGGGTAACTTGTGAGTTATATATATTTTTGAGCTTCATGAGCCTTGTATGTTTTGTGAGCTTCCTAAATATGATGAAGTTTCATGAGTCTACTAAGTACTAGCATGCTACCTCCTCCCACCCAAAAGGAATGTTTCAACTTAGGAAAAAATAGCTATCCAAAATTTTTCCTCAGACAGAATTACAGGTGTAAAAAGTTACTTATTCATTTTCTACATTTTCAACCATAGAAAGTTACATTGAGATGTCAACTTGAGGGACTGCGGGATGATGCAAAACTATTAGAGCATTATTCCTGAGTGATTCTGTTGTCTTGTCACTGATATGAGGCTGTGGACCAGAAACCTAACTGGAATACCCTTCTTTAATATGGGCTGCCATTATTGAATTGACAAAGGAGAGGATTAGAAAGGAGAATGAAATATGGGGAAAAATATATTGCCTGTGTCTTCCTGCTTTAAAAAGGTAAGATTCTTGTAAGGTAGCCTTTGATATTGAGTTCAGGTTTTCTAGACTCTGGAATCTGAAATGAACACAGTAGCTACCCAAGATGTATTGGCCATTTACCTGGGTACGGGGCTATCGGCATCATTGATGGAAACTCTGGCCTCCTAGACTAAGCAATGCCATAGGACTGAGATGGCTCTGTAGCTTGCAGGGAAGGTATTGAGGAATTTCCCTCTTTGATCATGTTGTCCACATGTCTTAAAATATTCCACTATCCCACCCCACTCTCTCAATTTGTTCTGTTCTCTGAAGAGCCTGAACTAATTTTTCATATATGTCAGGATTCCCCATGTCCATTACCCTTCTGTGTTTACTTGTTCCCTACCCAAACTCTTTTAGCAATTTACCAGTAAGGAGGATTGTTCTTGAAAAAAGACTAGAAATTTCTCTCTTGAAAACGTGGTCTGGCCCATTTGATGAGCTATATACTGTTGATTGTGTATGTCTTCAGGACACGTGTTTGAACCCACGGATGAATATGTACTATGTAGACGTGCCTTATCTCACCTGAACTCTTACTAAGTATAAGCTAGAACTGTTTGTAAATAGACATCATCTATAATCATCACTCTGATGAGGAGGCAGAGCGTCATCCAATGCCTATCTCTGCTAGAGTCCTGCAATCCCATTGAGGAGGTGAAAGGAAGGAGAACCGAGTGCGCTGTCTTGAGAAAATCCCTTCTGATGAAACAAAATTGGTATATTTTTGAATAAAATACTGCCCACATTTACATTCAGGTTTACTTCTGGTTTGTCAACTTTATTCCACATATATCATAAAGCTTTCAAAAATAGGTAGAATTTGAGACAATTTACAGACCACGCATACAAATATGAATATGAATATAATATATATGATATTTGAGTATATGTGGTGAGAGGAACGAAGTGTGAGATATGGAAGCAGAGATTACAATCAATTTAGGGGGCAAGGAAAGACCACATTGCAAAAGAGAGGCCTGAACTGAGTTTGAGAGGGAAGTAGAGTCAACCAGGGAACAGAATATGGAGGGGCCTTCAAAGGAGAAGGGGCAGAAACAGGCAAAAGGCTTTGTTGACAATCTGACTGCAGACTGCAGTTCCTGAATAGCAAAAAGTCCATGAAAATTTGATGCACAACCAAGCCACAGCATTGGTGGAAATATGCACGCAGGCTTTCGTCGGCCTGTTTAGGAGCTTTGTCTTAATCCTAGGATCACTGGAATGATATTAAAGGGATTTGGAGCATGTGATGTTCCCTTTGAAAAGATTACTCTGGCTGCTGCTTGTCGAATGGGCCACATGACAGACTAAATATTGGAAATATTCTTCGAAGTAAGTATACAATGAAAGCATAGTTGAATTTAAGGAAGAAATAGAAGTTCCCAGTGCAAAAAGATGACAAGAGAAATAAAAATTCAGAAGGAAGGCTAGTATTGAAGAGGTAGCTTCTTAGAGAGATTCACTACTCCGTGTAACCTAGAACCAGAGTTTAGTGGCTTCTGGTGAAGAGGAGAGAGGGGCACTTTCATGCCTTTGGAAGGGACAACTTTGAAAATATTACTGTGCCCCTGAAAAAAATCATTGGATAACAGTATCATGTTAGAAGTAGGGTAGAAAAACATTTAAAAAACATCCATTAGCATATGAGATGACTAAGTCTCTTAGCTGTATACAGTAGATGTGGGGAATGTCTGGAGTGCGGGGCGTACCTGGACACTTTGCTGTCAGTATTTGTGATTATGAACAAAACAATTATGAGTGTGAGGTTTAATTCTCTGCCTTGTGAATGGACTCAGAATCCTTTTTTTATATTTACATTTTTTTCATCTTTATTAACTTGGGTATTTCTTATTTACATTTCAATTGTTATTCCCTTTCCCGGTCTCCCGCCAACATCCCACTAACCCCTCCCCTTACCATTCTCTGGTGTTCCCCTCGCCATCCTCCCACCATTACCACTCTACCCCCAACAATCACGTTCACTGGGGGTTCAGTCTTGGCAGGACCAAGGGCTTCCCCTTCCATTGTTGCCCTTACTAGGCTATTCATTGCTACCTATGAGGTTGGAGCCCAGGGTCAGTCCATGTATAGTCTTTGGGTAGTGGCTTAGTCCCTGGAAGCTCTGATTGTTGGCATTGTTGTTCATAAGGGGTCTCAACCCTTTCAAGCTCTTCCAGTTCTTTCTCTTATTCCTTCAACAGGGGTCCCGTTCTCAGTTCAGTGGTTTAATGATGGCATTCGCCATTGTATTTGCTGTGTTCTGGCTGTGTCTCTCAGGAGAGATCTACATCCGGTTCCTGTCGGCCTGCACTACTTTGCTTCATTCATCTTATCTAGTTTGGTGGCTGTATATGTATGGGCCACATGTGGGGCAGACTCTGAATGGGTGTTCCTTCTGCCTCTGTTCTAAACTTTGCCTCTCTATTCCCTGCCAAGGGTATTCTTGTTCCCCTTTTAAAGAAGGAGTGAAGCATTCACATTTTGATCATCCGTCTTGAGTTTCATTTGTTCTAGGCATCTAGGGTAATTCAAGCATTTGGGCTAATAGCCACTTATCAGTGAGTGCATACCATGTGTGTTTTTCTGTGATTGAGTTACCTCACTCAGGATGATATTTTCCAGTTCCAACCATTTGCCTACGAATTTCATAAAGTCATTGTTTTTGATAGCTGAGTAATATTCCATTGTGTAGATGTACCACATTTTCTGTATACATTCCTCTGTTGAAGGGCATCTGGGTTCTTTCCAGCTTCTGGATATTATAAATAAGGCTGCTATGAACATAGTGGAGCACGTGTCTTTTTTATTTGTTGGGGCATCTTTTGGGTATATGCCCAAGAGAGGTATAGCTGGGTCCTCAGGTAGTTCAATGTCTAATTTTCTGAGGAACCTCCAGACTGATTTCCAGAATGGTTGTACCAGTCTGCAATCCCACCAACAATGGAGGAGTGTTCCTCTTTCTCCACATCCTAGCCAGCATTTGCTGTCACCTGAGTTTTTGATCTTAGTCATTCTGACTGGTGTGAGGTGGAATCTCAGGTTTTTTTTTGATTTGCATTTCCCTGATGACTCAGGAAAGATCTTTAATGTTGCACATTTCTTTAGGTGCTTTTTGGCCATATGATAATCCTCAGCTGAGAATGTTTTGTTTAGCTCTGTACCCCATTTTTAATGTGGCTCTTTGGCTCTCTGGGGTCTAACTTCTTGCGTTCTTTGTATATTTTGGATATTAGCCTTCTATCAGATGTAGGATTGGTAAAGATCTTTTCCCAATCTGTTGGTTGCCTTTTTGTCCTAATGACAGTGTCTTTTGCCTTACAGAAGCTTTGCAGTTTTATGAGATCCCATTTGTCAATTCTTGATCTTAGAGCATAAGCCATTGGTGTTTTTTTTTTCAGGAAATTTTCCCAAGTGTCCATGTGTTTAAGCCTCTTCTCCACTTTTTCTTCTATTAGTTTGAGTGTCTCTGGTTTGAGGTGGAAGTCCTTGATCCACTTAGACTTAAGCTTTGTATATGGTGATAAGAATGGATTGATTTCCATTCTTCTACAGGTTGAATACCAGTGGAACCAGCACCATTTGCTGTAAATACTATCTTTCATCCACTGGATGGTTTTAGCTCCTTTTTCAAAGATCAAGTGATCATAGTTGTGTGGGTTCATTTCTGGGTCTTTGATTCTGTTCCACTGATCCATCTACCTATCTCTGTACCAATACCATACAATTTTTATGACTATTGCTGTGTAATACTGCTTGAAGTCAGGGATGGTGATTCCCCCAGAAGTCCTTTTATTGTTGAGTATAGTTTTTGCTATCCTGGGTTTTTTGTTATTCCAAATGAATTTGCAAATTGCTCATTCTATCTCTATAAAGAATTGAGTAGGAATTTTGATGGGGATTGCATTGACTCTGTAGACTGCTTTTGGCTAAATGGCCATCTTTACTATCTTAATCCTGCCAATCCATGAGTGTGGAAGATCTTTCCATCTTCTGAGATCTTCCTAATTTCTTTCTTCACAGACTTGAAGTTCTTGTCATACAGATCTTTCACTTGCTTTGTTAAAGTCACACCAAGATATTTTATATTATTTGGGACTATTGTGAAGGGTGTCATTTCCCTAATTTCTTTCTCAGCCTGTTTATCCTTTGAGTAGAGGAAGGCTACTGATTTGTTGGAGTTAATTTTATACTCCAACACTTTGCTGAAGTTGTTTATCAGGTTAAGTAGTTCTGTGGTGGAACTTTTGGGGTCACTTAAGTACACTATCATATCATCTGCAAATAGTGATATTTTGACTTCTTCTCTTCCAATTTGTAACCCTTTGACCTCCTTTCGCTGTCTGAATGCTCTGGCTAGGATTTTGAGTACTATACTGAATAAGTAGGGAGAGAGTGGGCAGCCTTGTCTAGTCCCTGATTTTAGTGGGATTGCTTCAAGTTTCTCTCCATTTAGTTTGATGTTAGCTACTGGTTTGCTGTATATTGCTTTTACTCTGTTTAGATATGGGCCTTGAATTCCTGATCCTTCCAGGACTTTTATCATAAAGGGGTGTTGAATTTTGTCAAATGCTTTCTGAACATCTAATGAAATGATCATGTGGTTCTTAACTTTGCGTTTGTTTATATAGTGGATTACATTGATGGATTTTCATATATTAAACCATCCCTGCATTCCCAGCATGAAGTCTACTTGATCATGATGGATGATAGTTTTGATGTGTTCTTGGATTTGGTTTGCAAGAATTTTATTGAGTATTTTTGCATCATTATTCATAGAGAAAATTGGTCTGAAATTCTCTTTCTTTGTTGGGTCTTTGTGTGGTTTCGGTATAAAAGTAATTGTGGCTTCAGAGAAGGAATTTGGTAGTGTTCTGTCTGTTTCTATTTTGTGGAATTGTTTGGGCAGTATTGGTTTGAGGTCTTCTATGAAGGTCTGATAGAATTCTGCACTAAACCCATCTGGTCCTGGGATCTTTTTGTTTGGGAGACTTTTAATAATTGCTTCTATTTCGTTAGGAGTTATGGGGTTGGAAAACAAGATATCTTTGACAAAACCAAATTTAAATAATGTCTTTCTACAAATCCAGTCCTATAAAAAATAATAGATGGAAAAGTCCAACGAAAGGAGGAGAATTATGCCC
This sequence comes from Rattus norvegicus, assembly GCF_021556685.1. Lineage (NCBI taxonomy): Eukaryota > Metazoa > Chordata > Mammalia > Rodentia > Muridae > Rattus > Rattus norvegicus. The sequence goes on from NC_141550.1 coordinate 76,980,226, forward strand.
TAAAAAAAGCAAGAAAGTAATCTGCTTTCAACAAACCCAAAATACGATAGCCACATAAACATAAATCCACCTCTAACAGCAAAATAACAGGTAATGACAATCACTATTTTTTTAATATCTCTTAACCTCAGTGGACTCAATTACCCAACAAAAAGACATAGACTAACAGACTGGATATGTAAACAGGACCCAGCATTTTGTTGCATACAGGAAAGGCACTTCAGTGACAAAGTCAGGCACTACCTCAGGGTAAAAGACTGGAAATTTTTTTTCCAAACAAATGGTCTCCAGACACAAGCTGGAGTAGCCATTCTAATATTGAATACAATCAATTTTCAACCAAAAGTTTTAAAAAAAGGTAAGGAAGACTTTATACTCATCAAAGGAGTTATGAACTCTCAATTCTGAACATCTTTGTTCCAAATGTAGGGGCACCCACAATCATAAAAGAAACTACTAAAGCTCAAATCACACATTGCACCTCACACAATAATAGTGGGAAACGTCAACATCTCACTCTTATCAATGCACAGATAATGGAAACAGAAACTAAACAGAGACACAGTGAAACAAACAGATGTTATGAACCAAATGGACTTAACAGATATTTATAGAACATTTCATCCTAAAACAAAGGAATATATCTTCTTCTCACCACCTCATGGTACCTTCTCCAAAATTGACCGTATAATCATTCACAAAATAGTCCTCAACAGATACACGAAGCTTGAAATAATCCCGTGCATCCTATCAGATCACCATGGACTAAGGCTGGTCTTTGAAAACAACAAAAATGACAGAAAGCCCCCATAAACAACTCTTTACTCAATGACAACTTGGTCAAGGAAGAAATCAAGAAAGAAATGAAAGACTTTATAGAATTTAATGAAAATGAAGTCCAACATACAAAAACTTATGGATGAAATGAAAGCAGTGCTAAGAGAAAAACTCATAGCTCTAAATGCCTCCAAAAAGAAACCAGAGAGAGCATACACAAGCACCTTGACAGCACACCTGAAGTCTCTAATGCAGAAAGAAGTAAATAACACAAAAAGAGTAGACAGCAGGAAATAATCAACGTCAGGACTGAAATCAATCAAGCAGAAACAAAAAGAATTATACAAAAAAATCAACAAAACCAAGGGATAAAAAAACATATGATCATCTCATTATATGCTGAGAAAGTATTTGACAAAATTCAGCACCCCTTCATGATAAAAGTCTTGGAAAGATCAGGAATTCAAGGCCCATACCTAAACATAGTAAAAAGCAATGTACAGCAAGCCAGTAGCCAAAATCAAAGTAAATGGAGAGAAACTTCATGCAATCACACTAAATTCCGGGACAAGATGAAACTACCCATTTTCTCCCCACCTTTTCAAAATAGTACTCAAAATCCTAGCCAGAGCAATTAGACAACAAGAGGAGGTCAAAGGGATGCAAATAAGAAAGGAAGATGTCAAAATTTCACTATTTGCAGATGATACAATAGAATCCTTAAGTGACACCAAACATTCCATCAGAGAATTCCTAAACCTTATAAACAACTTCAGCAAGTGACTGGATATCAAATTAACTCAAATAAATCAGTAGCCTTCCTCTTCTCTAAGGATAAACAGACTGAAAAAAATGAGAAAAATGACACCCTTCACAGTAGTCTCAAATAATAAAAAATACCTTGGTGTGACTAACCAAGCAAGTGAATGATCTGCCATGACAAGAACTTCAAGTCTCTGAAGAAAGAAACCAAAGGACATCTCAGAAGATGTTATAACCTCCCATGCTCATAGATGGGCAGGATTAATCGAGTAAAAATAACCATCTTGCTGAAAGAAATCTATAGATTCAATGCAATCCCCATTAAAATTCCAACTCAATTCTTCATAGAGTTAGTAAGAGAAATTTGCAAATTCATTTGGAATAATCAAAAGCCCAAGTTAGAGAATACTATTCTCAACAATAAAAGAACAAGGAGAATCACCATTCTTGACCTCAAACTATATTACAGAACAATAGTGATAAAAACTATATGGTATTAGTACAGAGACAGGCAGGTAGATCAATGGAATATAATTGAAGACCCAGAAATGAACCCAAACACCTATGGTTACTTCATCTTTGACAAAGGAGCTAATATTATCTAGTGGAAAAAGAAAGCATTTTCAACAAATGGTGCTGGTTCAACTGGTATTCAGCACGTAGAAGAATGCAAATTGGTCCATTCTTATCGCCCTGTACAAAGTTCAAGTCTAAGGGGATTAAAACCAGACATATAAAACCAGACACACTGAAACTAATAGAAGAGAAAGTGGGGAAGCACCTTAATCACATGGGTACAGGGGAATTTTTCTGAATAGAACACCAATGGGTTATGCTCGAATATCAACAATAGATAAATGCGACCTCATAAAATCGCAAAGCTTCTATAAGGCAAAGGATACTGTCAATAGAACAAAACAGCAACCAAGAGATTATGAAAAGTTCTTTACCAATCCTACATCCTATAGAGGGCTAAAATCCAATATATACAAAGAACTCAGTAAGTTAGACTCCAGAGAATCAAATAACCCTACTAAAAATGGGGTATGGAGCTAAACAAAGAATTCTCAGCTGAGGAATATTGAATAGCTACGAAGCACCTGAAGAAATGTTCAACATCCTTAGTCATCACAGAAATGCAAATCAAAACAATCCTAAGATTCTACCACACTCCAGTCAAAATGGCTAAGATCAAAAACTCAGGCGATGACAGTTGCTGACAAGGATGTAAAGAAAGAGGAACATTCCTCCATTGTTGGTAAAATTTAAGCTGTTACAACCTCTCTGAAATCAGTTTGGTGGCTCCTCAGAAAATTGGACAGAGTACTACCTAAGGACCCAGCTATACCACACCTGAGCATATACCCTAAAGATGTTCCAACAAATACCAATCCTTGGTATGTACCCTAAAGGTGTTCCAACATACAACAAGGACACATGCTCCACTGTGTTCATAACACCCTTATTTTTAATAGCAAGAAGCTGTAAAGAACCCAGATGTCCTTCATCAGAGGAATGGATACAGCAAATGTGGTACCTTTATACAATGATGTACTACTCAGCTATTAAAAACAATGACATCATGAAATTCTTAGGCAAAAGGAGAGAACTAGAAAATATCATCCTGAGTAAGGTTACTCAATCACAAAAGAACACACATGATATGCAGTCACTGATAAGTGGCTATTAGCCCCAAAGCTCACATTATCCAAGATACAATTTATAGACCATATGAAGCTCAAAAAGAAGGAAGACCAAAGAGTGGATGCTTCAGTCCTTCTTAGAAGGGAGAACAAAATCCTCATAGGAGGAAATACAGAGTCAAAGTATGGAACAGAGACAGAATGAAAGGCCATCTAGAGACTGCCCTATTGGGGAATCCATCCTACATACAGTCACCAAACACAGACAATATTGGTGATGTCAAGAAGTGCATACTGATGGAGCCTGGTATAGCTGTCTCCTGAGAGACTCTTCCAGAGCATGACAAATACAGAGGTGAATGCTCACAGCCAACCATTGAACTGAGAATGGGGTCCCCAAGGGAAGAGTTAGATAAAGGACTAAAGGAACTGAAGGGGTTTGCAACCCCATAGGAAGAACAACAATATCAATCTGTTGTTGAAGTCCAGCCTTAGTCCATGGTGATCTGATAGAACACAAAGAATTATTTCATTTTTCTTGTACCTGTTGAGGCTTGCTTTGTGTCAGATTATACTTTTCTTTTTGGAGAAGGTTCTGTGAGGTGCTGAGAAGAAGGTGTGTATTCATTCTTTTGTTTGGGGGTGAAACAAAAATTCTATAAATATCTGTTGAATACATTTGGTTCATAATATCTGTTAGTTTCATTGCTTCTCTGTTTAGTCTCTGTTTTGAGGACCTGTCCATTGCTGAGAGTGGGATGTTGAGGTACCCCCACTTTTATTATGTGAGATTCAATTTGTGATTTGAGCTTGGTTAAAGTTTCTGTGATGAATCTGGGACCCTTGAATTTTGAGCATAGAAGTTCAGAACTGAGATGTCATTTTGATGTGTTTTCCTTTGATAAATATGAAGTGTTCTTCATCTCTTTGAAAACTTGGTTGAAAGTCTATTTTATTGAATATTAGGATGGCTACTCCACTTTGTTTCTTGTGTCCATTTGCTTGGAAAACCTTTTTCAGCCCTTTATTCTGACGTAGTGTCTATGTTGCTGAGGTGTATTTCTTATATGCAGCAAAACGGGATCCTGTTTATATATCCGGTTTGTTAGTCTGCGTCTTTATTGGTGAACTGAATTCATTGATATTGAGAAATATCAACGAGTTAATGGTTTTTAGTTTCTTTTATTTTGATGTTGGATGTGTGTGTGTGTGGGGGGGGGTGCGCCTGTGTGTGTGTGGTTTTCTTCTTTTGGGTTTTTTGTGAGATGATTAATTTCTTGTGTTTTCTTAGATGCAGTTACCCCCCCTTGTGTTGAAGTTTTCCTTTTAGTGTCCTCTGTAGAGCTGGATTTATAGAAAGATTTTTTAAATTTTGGTTTTGTTGTGACTATCTTGGTTTCTCTATGGTCATCGAGGATTTTGCAGGATATGGTAGTCTAGGCTGGTCTCTTAGGGTCTACAAGATTTTTGTCCAGGATCTTCAGGCTTTTAGAGTCTCTGTTGAGAAATCAGGTGCTATTCTGATTGTTCTTCCTTTTTATATATTACTTGGTCTTTATCCCTTGCATATGTTAATATTCTTTCTTTGGTCTGTACATTTATTATTCTATTATGTGGCAGGAGGATTTTCTTTTTTTCTTCTTCTTCTAATATATTTGTTGTTTTGTAAGCTTCTTCTACACTTACAGCTATCTCTTTCTTTAAGTTAGGGAAATTTTCATCTGTGATTTTTTTGAAGATATTTTCTGGCCTTTTGAAATTGGAATCTCCATCCTCTTCTATTCCTACTATTCTTATCTTTGGTCTTCTCATAGTTTCCCAGATTTCCTGGATGTTTTGAGTTAAGAGCTTTTCACATTTGGCATCTTCTTTGACTGGCATATTCATTTTTTCTATGGTATTTTCTATGACTGAGAATCTTTCTTCCATCTCTTCTATTCCGTTGTTGGCAACTCTTACACCTGTAGTTCTTGTTCCCTTTCCTAGGTTTCCCATCTCCAGGGTTGCCTCCATTTGTGTTTTCTTTCTTGCTTATTTTTCCAATCTTAGATCTTCAGCCACTTTATTCATTTCCTTTATCTGTTTGATTGTGCTTTCCTGTATTTCTTTCTTTCTTTCTTTTTTCCATGTGGAAAAGTTTAAGGAGAGAAGAAGAGTAGAAGAGGAGAGGAGTAAAGGCTGGCCATGAGCACGGGGAGGGAAGGGGGGAGGGGAACGGGAAGAGAAGGGACAAAGCGGAAGAGGGGAAGAGCAAGAGCAAGAAGCAAGAGCTCCTGTGTTTCTTTAACAGATTTCCTCACTAAGTACTTCTGCTTATTTTTTCTTGTATTGCTTTAAGGAAATTATTTATATCCTCTTTAAAGGCCTCTATCCTCTTCACGAGATGAGATTTAAGGCAACAGTCTGCTCTTCAAGTGTCTTAGGATATCCTAAACTTGCTGTAGTAGGACAGCTGGGTTCTTATGGTGCCATATTGCATTGACTTCTGTTGATTATGTTCCTGCACTTGCCTTTGGACATCTGGTTATTTCTATTGTTGGTTGGCCCGAGTGTCCTGGGTTGCATTAGACCTTCCAGGAGGCAGGTAGAACTTTGTGTCCCAGTTTTGAGTTGTCCTCTTGGGAGGGAGAGGAAGCTGATAGTTGGGAGGCGATGTGCTGATGATTGCAGGTATGGTTATGGGGCAGAAGGAAAATGGAGCTCCAAAAGGGCAAGGAAAAGCCTGTGGCTGCTTGGCTTGCTGGGGATCCCAGCAGGCAGAGGGATTAGGTAGAGTGGGGTTGGGAGGAGGCTCGCATCTATGTGTCTGGTGTCAGAGCATGCCTCCTGGGAGGCAGGCAGAGCTCTGGGGTAGGGCACGGCATGCCAACCTACAACTGCAGTGCAATAAAACTTTATAATAAGTATAAAAACAAGACACAAAGTATGCCATTAAAGAAAAGACTACAGTTGTAAATAACCACCAAACTAATAAATGACCATTTCATTTGAAGGCATTAATTATTTAAAATATTAGAATCAGAAGTAAATTAATCTAGGACAATTTAAGAAGACATTGTGTGCCATTTAATAAATAAATATCAATGATTCTTAAAGAAGGAATGTGAGATATAACACATGTTTGGTTTCAAACCAAAGACTGAAAGTATAGAATAACATTATTACAAAATTATAAAAATGAATTAGTAAACTTTGGCTGTTGTGGAGATTCTGGTGAATGATTTAGACCAATAATTATTCTATATAGGACTTATCTGAGATAGAGATAAATGACACTGTACTTTTGAAGTCTGTCACTAAAGATAATATATTATATGATGTATTATTATATAATATATATTATATATTTGAGAAAATAGACTATGTGGTAAGTATTACATCAATTCCCAAGAGCACTAAGAAATTAGTAGACCTCAGTTTTTTCTTGAAAAAGCTATGGGAAAAGCCCAGTGAAGACATTCACAGAAACCAAAACCATAAATATTCTTTCTCTAATTTTCTGAAAAAAAATAAGATACTTCACCATTTTATCACAGGAACCATTCCTTTGAGTAGACAGATAGCATAGAAATATAAAATGGACTCAGGCAATATGGGAGATGTCGTTTCCTTTAAAACTTATGTAATGATTTAAAAGCATTGGATAAAGAGCACCTTAGAAATCTGTTTTATTTGATCTATACAAATTTATACATTTACCCAAGGGACTGATAGGAGGCACTATAAAAATGGTTTTGCTTTTGAAACAGGGAAATATAACAAAAAAAGGGAAAAAAAGGATGGAGTTCCCAATCTATTATGTAGGTCAGAAATCAGTATTAATTGGTTTCAGAGGGGTTTGTGCTAAAATGCAAAATCAATCCCTGATAGAAAATAAAGATATTTGCTGTTTACATTTAAACTAGGTCAGCCAGTTTCCTCCAGTGTGGATATAAAATGGGGTAAGGAAAGCGATGCAAGAGAAGAGATTTTCTTTATCTTGTAGAGAGAAAAAAAAAAGAAAATACTAAAATAAGCTAGTAAGCTAAAAATAAGCTATTAAGGACACATTTTGATTGATGCAATCCACAATAATATTTATGGGTTTTGCCTTTGAAATTCATCTCGATGTGACCATTTTCCTTACTAAAATTTGGTTCCTGTGGGAGACAAAAACCTGAATATGCTCAAGTCATTTCACCTCCACATAAAGACAGCTCTAAGTTGAATGGTCAAATAAACACTAATTATGTATGTATATGGATGAAACATTTCATCCACATGTAATCTATGTGTCAAAAATATTTTCATCTTGCTATTATTTAACTAGACATTACCTTTTCCAGTATTTATATTTTCAGTGTGTATGTATGTATGTGTGTGTGTGTATGTGTGTGTATGTATGTATGTGTGCGTGTTTGTGTGTATATGTATGTATGTGTGTGTGCATGTTTGTGTTTGTATGTGTGTATGTATGTGTGTGTGTCTGTATGCGTGCGTGTTTGTGTTTGTGTGTATATGTATGTGTGTGTGTGTATGTATGTGTGTGTGCATGTTTATTTTGTATGTAATGAACTAGAGAATTAGTTCCACATTTACTAGCCCTTGCAGCTCTTGCAAAGGACCAGGGTTTGGTTCCCAGCACCACATAGCAGCACACAAGCATGTGTAACTCCAGCATGGGGATCTCATACCTTCTGGCCTCCGAGGGTACTATTTGCACAAAGTACTCTTACATATGTGCAAGCAAAATACTCATATAAATACAATAAAAAGAAAATCTTTAAAATATGTGTATATTTTGCATAGTTCTCGTTATTTACCCATGGTTTACTTAGAAAAAGAAAGCATTTCCTGTGGAACTCTTCTACATTGACTGCCTGGTAGGTAAATCGCTCATGGAGAGTGCCAACAATAATATTAATGTGAGAACCAGTTTCTTAGGTAGGAGCAGAGGCGCTCTGTATGCTGTTATATCAAGACACTGGGTCAAAAACAAAAACTATTTTATTTACTGTGAGGATAAAAACTCACAAAGCAGGCAACCCTTTCTGCATTCAGGCTTAAGCTACTGCATGTAGGGGAGCTAATCTCCATTAGGCTGACCCTTCTTCAGCCCTGTGCCACAGAGTCTGTGAGCAGTCAGTATAGCAAAACCTTTGTGTTGCAAGTCTCCATTACCCGGCCAGCAAATGACAGGAAGTTCATTTTCTAAGATCATTTTTAAAGATCACTTTCACAAACACAGTTCACCGATACAAAGGAATTGCAACATGGAAAAGTAATGGCAGTAAGCAGGGAAGTAAGCCAAAGCAAGCCTTGGTCACAGTGTAGGATTTGTGTGGTAAAGCCCTAGGAAACCACTTGATGCCAATGAAAGCAGCACATACAGTGAGAGAGGAAGAAGTATCCCAGAGATGGGCTAGATGGTTCAATGAGCATTACTCAGTTTAAAGCTTAGAGGAAAAAAATCCATCTTGGAATTTCAAATAAAAAATTGCGTGATATCCATTTCCTGTCCATTGTGCCTGCTACCTCCAAACACAGAACTAAGCCACGGATTCAAATGACATAGTCTGTATATCAAATTGATTAATCTGATAAATGTGCCAAGTTTTCTGAAATAAATAATTATTTATTATCTCATGTTATTTAGTTTTGAATTTTGGGGCTATGCATTGATGCCTCTAACAAGAGAATAATTAATAATGCAAAGATTGAAATACTTGTTCACATTTGTAAATATGAGTTGACAAAATATCAATTTACTATTATCCATCAATTTGGTGATTTTAGTTAGTGTGAGCTACTTTTAAAGCATTTTTCCTGGAGGGTTAACACTAAGAAAATGCAAATGCTTGAGTTGTGATAACTTGATTCAACTCTCAAGAAAATTTGTATTTTGGGCAGCTATTTCCTGGCCATCGATCAATTTCTCTGTTAATAATACTCTGACCTTCAAAAGTTATGAGGAAGAAATTGAAGTAGCAGATTAAAGTTTCCCTTTGATATAAATGCATTGTAAAACTGCTAGCAAATTGGAAAACACATGGGGAAATCAATACAGCTCTTCACTGTAGACTTGCTGGCAGTGTTCTATACAGTGCTAATTATACTGGGTATGCCAATTAGGCTTTGGCCCTGCCATTGCTATTATTGCTCCTGTTATATTTTTAACAGTTGGTGCCAGCATTATGCATTGTGGAGACTTAACAGAAAACATAATAGAATGCTTCTAATGGCACGGTTCAACTTCAGAACATAGTACACACAATCCAGAGAAATGCCAGCTCCGAATCCACCTGAGCCAGGAAGTTGGTGGAGAACCTCTGTAAACTTGAGAACATTTTCTCTTGCATAGTACTTTAAGCACGGCAGTGCTTAGGGAAGCATCCATTGCTCTCTGGACACCTACACTAGAGTAAAGCTACTTGTACAATGGAAGTCAGACTGAACCTGGTAAATGTAACCAGTTGATGAACATTTAGGAAAGAACTATTACAAAGCCACTGAAAATGACTTGGGTACAAACCTTTCGGCAAATAAGACAGGACTAGTATGAAAATGAAATGTACGTTGGGAACTACTGTTGTGTTGATAGCCTTGGAAGCCTACAAACACCAGAAATCTGACTACTCATGGAATGACAATGGAAGTTCCAGCTCCAGAGAGCTAATGCTGCTTTCCCCTTAGGAACAGAGACTCCAGAGGCTTTCACAGTCAATTTAGGGTGACAGTGGCAAAGCAGGAACATTGTAAATGGCAATCAACCGAAACACAGCAAGATTATATTAATCCTTTCCCAACAGCGTCTTGGAATCACCATCTTTGAATTATCTGATCAAAAGTTGCTATTGGGGGAAATGAAACTGATTCAACTTTGCTTTTTGATATAAACTTAAAGGGTTAAAAATTTAGCAAGGGAGTTGTCTTTCCACCACCGTGCTCTGAAGTCTGAATAAGGGGACGAATGACTGACACGTTATTTAGTGTATGTTATGTTAAATTTGATTCAAGATGCAATGACTCATTTCCTCTAAAAATCTACAATTGTGTATTTATTTCTACTCTAATAAATGGACCCTGTTTTTGACTGACGTTGGAACACTGTTTCACTATGGAAACCTAAGCTCTTGAGTTTCTTTGGAGCCTATTAGGAAGTTACATGAAGAACCTATGAAGATAAGTAACAGGGTGAGTCTAAAACCATCCCACATGTATAGTCCTGCTTGTGGAATATCTCCATCATTGCCCAGGTAGAATGAGCTGATGTACCACATTCTTATGAAAATAATATGTGTTGCTCATCCAGAACAGAGAGATGCATTAAAGATCCTGAATATTAGAAATGTATATATTATTTAGAATGAGTAGATAATCTCTTAAAGATCAGTGTGATATGTTAACTGAGTCGATGAACACAAATAATATATAAATAAAGAATAAATAAATGTAAGAACTACATGCAGGTGTCTTTAGCGGTGAATTAATTAAACCTCTTTGGCTCTTCTGGATTGGCAAGTAAAAGCCACAAACATAAAAGTTAATTTTGATATGTCTTGACTAGCTCAATGGCTGGACATTAATCCTCCCCGTGGTTAAAAAAAACCCCACTCTACTATTCCTGAGTAAAAATCGTTTAAAATCTATATTCTGTCTTTGATGCCCTGGCTCCTTCTGGGGGCTCCCTAGCTTTGCTGCCTAAGATCTTCAGGACAGCTCTTCAGGGGCCACCTTCCTCCCTGTTACTCCCTCTGTTCCTTCCTGCTGTGCTCTATCCTACTCCTTCTCATGGAGGCCCTGCTTTCCACTCTCTGCATCCTCCCTTTCTATCCCCAACACTACCCCGCCCCCACCCCTGCACTGCAACCTAGAAGTCCCACCTCTTATCCTATCCAACCACTGGCCATTGGCTCTTTATTGATCATTCAAAAGCCTATTGGGAACAGGGACCGTTAGTGTTTAGATTTTGGGGGCCGAATTAAGACTAAGCATTAGAACCAGAGAGCTCTTGGGCCCGTGCTTTCATTCCACACGCTGAGAGCTAAAATGTTTTAACTAATTTACCACTACAGACCTCTTCGATAAACATTCTACTATGTTAGCAACCCGCCTCCCTCATCCCGAAATTCCATGAAGCCTTTACTTTCTCTTTTAATTGTAGTGATATGGTCATTCTCTGTAAACGTTAAATAATGCAGAAACTGTGATAAGCCTCAGCGTTCCTTCAGTCTTACACATAGTCTCACATTTAAATATTCTGCTGTGCTGGCTAGTGTTTTGTCAAATTGGCACAAATCAGAGTCCTTTGGGAAATGGAAATTTCAATTGAGAAAATGCCTGTACCAGATTAGACTGTGGGAAAACCTGTGAGGATTTCTTGACCGCTGAATGATTTGGGAGGACGCACTTCACTCTGGACTGTGTCACCACTGGGTCCTACAAGAAAGCAGGCCGAGAAAGCCATGAGAAGCCAGCCATTAAGCAGCAGTTCTCTGTGGCATGTGCATCTGTTTCTGCCTTTAGGTTCTGGGCTTAAGTTTCTGCCCTGATTTCTCTCAGTGATGGGCTATTCAGTTGGACGTGCAAGAGGAAATAAACCCTCTCCTCTCTAGAGTTGTCTTCGGTCATGGTTTTTGTCACAGTGATAGAAACCTAACTATGACGTTTGCTTAAAAGATGAAGTAGCCGTATGGTCACTGATGGTGGGAAGGCACCGGCACTGTGCTAGAGCACGCTCTGCAAAGATGGCTGCTCCTTAGTAACCGAAATGATCACTCTTCGCCTATGTCCTTCCGTCTGCCAATAAGATTCAAGTTAGGTATAAGGTTCCTCATTGATTCGATTATCACCTTCAAATTCCTTACCGCCTCCTCTTTCATTCCTATGCTCTGGGTTTCTCAACAACAAATAGACTCCTCTGGTTTTAGTCATTACCTTCAGAGTCCACACAAACATGTCAGATCATAGTATGATGGCATATTTTGCACATTATGTGTAGATGCATATTTATGTAAAACATAATACATATCAGATCATAGTATGATGGCATATTTTGCACATTATGTGTAGATGCATATTTATGTAAAACACAATACATATCAGATCATAGTATGATGGCATATTTTGCACATTATGTGTAGATGCATATTTATGTAAAACACAATACATGTCAGATCATAGTATGATGGCATATTTTGCATATTATGTGTAGATGCATATTTATGTAAAACACAATACATATGAGGATAATTAAAATATTATTACATTATACCAATAGTGGTTTAGGGACTGAAGTCATAGGGCAAAAGAGGCCCCATTTTAACAAGGAAGAGAAAAATTAGGGAGATCAATTTATATGACTGTAACAGCAATAATTTCACTAAGAAAACAGACTATGATAAGATGAGGAAAGACACATGGAGTTATTTACATTCAGTGCTTCTTATGTTTAAGCCAGTATTAAATTGAACGTTTAAAATGCCAATTACATGCAACTCGAATAAATAGCTAGTATCTGTTTTAATGCTTGAACACTATAAAAAATTCTCTTAAGTACAAAAAGAATCTTAGGAGATTAAAAGAAAATCTCCTAAAATACATGAGTTCATGGATGTTCTACCTATAAATATGCATTTTATTCACTATGTACTCCTCAGTAACCTCGGGATCCCTCCCCACCCCGGAACCTGACAGAAGGTCCACTCACTCCTATGAGGTGAGTATACGGTCAGAGCAAACTCGAAATGAATAGATGAGAAATTATACTACTTTCTCAGATCTCTGACCATCTGTGCCTTTGCCCACAGTGGATACAGTGAAATGATCCCCAAGTATGGCATTCTTGAAAGTTTCATGCCTAAGACTTCAACTATCTCTGCCAGTTTATCTAACCTGTTAGTGATATAAGTATTTCTTTCTTTCGTCGGTTTGTTTAATCATTACTTCCTCAGGATCACATCCCATTTGCTTTTTTTTTTTAATCTTTATTAACTTGAGTATTTCTTATTTACATTTCGATTGTTATTCCCGTTCCCGGTTTCCGGGCCAACATCCCCCTAGCCCCTCCCCGTCCCCTTCTATATTGGTGTTCCCCTACCCATCCTCCCACCATTACCGTCCTCCCCCCAACAATCACGTTCACTGGGGGTTCAGTCTTAGCAGGACCAAGGGCTTCCCCTTCCACTGGTGCTCTTACTAGGCTATTCATTGCTACCTATGAGGTTGGAGCCCAGGGTCAGTCCATGTATAGTCTTTGGGTAGTGGCTTAGTCCCTGGAAGCTCTGGTTTGTTGGCATTGTTGTTCATATGGGGTCTCGAGCCCCTTCAAGCTCTTCCAGTTCTTTCTCTGATTCCTTCAACCAGGGTCCGGTTCTCAGTTCAATGGTTTGCTGCTGGCATTCACCTATGTATTTGCTGTATTCTGGCTGTGTCTCTCAGGAGAGATCAACATCCGGTTCCTGTCAGCCTGCACTTCTTTGCTTCATCCATCTTATCTAATTGGGTGGCTGTATACGTATGGGCCACATGTGGGGCAGGCTCTGAATGGGTGTTCCTTCTGCCTCTGTTTTAAACTTTGCCTCCCTATCCCCTGCCAAGGGTATTCTTGTTCCCCTTTTAAAGAAGGAGTGAAGCATTTGCATTTGATCATCCATCTTGAGTTTCATTTGTTCTGTGCATCTAGGGTAATTCAAGCATTTGGGCTAATATCCACTTATCAATGAGTGCCATTTGCTTTTAAATAAATGCTTAGACCGTCTCTCCAAAGATAACTTCAAGTTGGTGAGTTTCACTTGTTTGGAGTTGATGTCTGATTGAATCATGTTTTAGTTACTCTTCTTGTTATTAGCAAAAAGAAGAAGAAGAAGAAGAAGAAGAAGAAGAAGAAGAAGAAGAAGAAGAAGAAGAAGAAGAAGAAGAAGAAGAAGAAGGAGGAGGAGGAGGAGGAGGAAGAGGAGGAGGAGGAGGAGGAGGAGAAGGAGAAGGAGGAGAAGGAGGAGAAGGAGGAGAAGGAGGAGAAGGAGGAGAAGGAGGAGAAGGAGGAGAAGGAGAAGAAGGAGAAGAAGGAGAAGAAGGAGAAGGAGAAGAAGGAGAAGAAGGAGAAGAAGGAGAAGAAGAAGAAGGAGGAGGGGGAGGAGGAGGAGGAGGAGGGGGAGGAGGAGAAGAAGAAGAAGAAGAAGAAGAAGAAGAAGAAGAAGAAGAAGAAGAAGAAGAAGAAGAAGAAGAAGAAGAAGAAGAAGAAGAAGAAGAAGAAAAGAGAACTCGAGGCAAGAGTTTATTAGTCACAGCTTGCAGGTATAGAACATGACAGTAGGGAGTTTGGGTGGGAGGTGGTTCAGGCAGCTCATACCTGCCTCCTGCACCCTCAGGAAGGAAGCAGAGGTAAGTTAATGCTGCTGAGCACCTAGTTGTATCCCTTTTGTGAGAGTCCAGGAACCAAGCCCAGGAAATGGCACCGCCCACTTACATGATAAGACTCCCACATCAATTAATGTAATCAAGATAATCCCTCACAGGCATGGACAGATGCTGCCCTGATCTTGATGGGGTGTCAAGGTGTCATGGAGGCTTGCCTCCTAGGTGACTCTGCGTTCTACCAAGTTGAGAATCAATATTAATCTCCACAGCTACCATTCTGAAAAGTCACCTTCAGGGTCATGGGTAATTGCCTAAATTCATTCAAGATGCTACTTTCAACCTTTCTTTTTACATTGACCCTGCAGAAGATGTTTGTTACCTGACCCGGACTTACCTCTCACAGTTTGTTGCCTTAGCTTCAGGCCATTGAATATTTTTATCTTTTCCACTCATACAGTATTTTTCATTGCTTTCTGGCACATATGCACTTCAATTCGAGTTTTTTAAAGTCTGTAGCGTTCAGTCCCTGTGTACCCCAGTACTTCCTACTCTTAATTTTATATCCAATACACTGATATATCCAACATGATCTCTAGTCAACTGGGAGGAAAAGTTGCACCATCAACTTACATAACTTCTAAAATAATCAATAATCAAATAATAAACTGTGCAGAGCTTTATAGTTTCTGAATATTAAATATTTTATTATCCACAATACTTAATACATTTGTTGAATAATACTGCAAGTGAACTCAAGTCACAAATCTAAAATTAAGGTTGGTATTTTTCCCTAAAAATTTTTATCTCTTTATATATTTATTTAGTCTATTACTACCAAAAGTTATCACCTTAATCAAAAAAATGTCAATTACTCGTGTTTCTTCATTCCTTCCTACAAAGCAAAAATAATATCAAAACTTTCAGTCTTCATAAATAATCTTTAATAGAACTTTTTAACCCATGGATATGACAGTTTATGCCTAAAGCCTGGGTTACATTAATCTTCCCTTCATTTAGTGAGCTTTAACTGTCAACTTGCCATCACCTAGGGTCACCTGGGAAGTAAATCTTAGTTGAAGAATTGCCTAAATCAGACTGGACTGAGTGTTCCTGTGTGGAGGATTATCTTGATTGTTAATCAATGAAGGAGAGCCCATCTCACTGTGGGGGGTGCTATTCCCTGGGTCCTCAGTAGTACATGAAAGCTAGGGAAACATGATCCTTCAAGCAACTCAGTATGCAGTATCTGATTGTGGTTTCTGTCTGAAGTTATTTTTTGATCTTATTTTACTTCAGTTGTGTGTGTGTCTGTTTGTCTGTTAGTTTTGTGTGTGTGTGTGTGTGTGTCTGTGTGTCTATTAATTGTGTGTGTGTGTATGTGTATGTGTGTGTCGTGTTTGTGTCTGTGTGGCTGTGTGTGTGTCTGTGTGTCTGTTAATTGTGTGTGTGTGTGTGTGTGTGTGTGTGTGTGTGTGACTATGTGTGTGCCCATATTCATGTCTGTGTATAAGGATTTACAGGCTGGTGAAGTTATGCAGAAAGACCATAAAAGAGCATCAGATTTCCTTGAGCTGGATGAGCAGCCTGAATTAGGTCCTGAGACCTGCAACTCTGTTCCACTGAAAGGGCATTATGGGATTGTGGTGGTTTGAAAAGAAATGTCCCTCTAGGCTCGTATATTTGGAGGCTTGGTCATTTGACAGTAGTGCTACTTGTCAGCGATTATGAGGTATGGCTTTGTTGGGGTAGTTGTAGCATTGTAGGAGGAAGTGTGTCCCTTGAGAAGAGTTTTGGAGGTTCAAATGCTCAACCCAGGCCCAGTATCTTTCTCTTCCTCCTGACTGTGGATCTAGATCTAGGACTCTCAGAGCCTTCTCTCCAGCATCATCCTGCCTGCTTACTGCCACATCTCCTGTCATAGTGTTGATAGACTAAGCTTCTAAACCTGTAAGCCAGCCCCAATTAAATGTTTGACTTTTTAAGTGTTGCAGTGGTTATGATGTATCTTCATAGCAATGGAACAATTAAGGCAGTGTCCCTAATTAATGAGCCATCACTCCAGCCTCTGTTTTAACTTCATGCTTGAGTTCCTGCCCTCTGCTCCATCACTGATGGAGTGGTACCTGGAATTAGCCAAATAAATTCTTTCCTCGTATAAGTTGCTTGTGACCATGGGGTTTATCCAACTACAGAACTTAAATTAGGACAACCCTTGGAAACATTTTCCCTTGTTATTAGTATTCATTATTTCCATCCAAATATCTCTCAAATGGGGTATTGAAGAGGTGACTTTCACTAATTGGACAATTTTTGTATGAAATTGATTATTACTCTGACTTCTGAAACCCTTTGTATACCTATTAGCACTTCCTTTAGCTTCATATTTATTGTCTGTAGTTGTCAGTAAAAGACCATATTTTTCTAGCACCTATTTTCAAGCTTTTCAAATGTTCTCACCCAAGATCCTGATGCCAAATACAGCACCACATCTTAACCACTATTCTCAAGTTAAGCCTCAAAAGTGAGGGCATTTCCGTAACTCTCAGAAGCATTGAATTATTTTAAGCTCTTGCTACTCTTAAGTGCTACAAAACCAGTTACTTTTGTGTTTATAGGGAGAGCTAGACATTTTAGATGCTGCGACAACAGTCTGGGGCTACATTTCTTGAGAGCTCAGCATTGATCTGTGGGCATTTGCCGAACTTGTTGACTATTAAGTCCCGTTCCTCTGTATAAGTCAATGCAGGTGTATTGTCACCAGCAATGACTTCTTACTCATTCTAGTTAATGCTAACAAGCTTAAAAGATAATATTCTATAATTTTTAATAAAGATAAGCATTAAAGTGCAAGTGAGATAGCTCAGTAGATAAAGCACCTGCTACAAAGGAGAGGACCAGAGTTCAGATCTCTATCACATGCATTAAAAAACAGAAAAAAAATATATGGATACCTACCTGTAATCCTAGTCATAAGGAAACAGAGACAGGAGATCCATGCTCATTTATGAGAGTTAGCCAAATTGCTAAGCTCTGGGTTTATTAAGAGAACTTGCCTCAGCAAATCAAGCAGTGAAAAACATATCATGAGTCTCTGAATTCCACATGCCAGCATTCATATGTGTGTGTGCATTTATACACAAATGTACACATACACAGATGAGCATACATAAACCTATCCACATAGAGTACAAACTCACACACATACACAGACACACACAGACACACAAACACACACACATTTCATATGTGTATACATGTGTACAACACATATAAGTGTTACAGGTGCAGGCTCATATATGTGCTCATTTAGATATATGTTATATACTGATTTTATTTGATTATCGATCATTTTCTTTACCAAACTTTTGGAATAGATTTGGAAACAATGTCTGAATTTGTTAGAGAAGTGGAAATGATTTCTTTTTCTTTGCTTTTTCTAAAATAATAGCTCTTGGTCATTAAATAGAGATTTATGAATTAGAATAGTAAGATTCCTTTTCATTTTTGAAAAATGCATTGATAGTTCTATGAGAATTTCCTTGTATGTGATGAGCCACTTTGTACTTGAGACTTTGAAATTCTTTTTGCCTTTTGACTACTTAATTAGAATGCTGTTCAGAATGCCAATCATTATGTTGTTCTTGTTTACTTACTTTTGAGTTTCATACATTTGCATGTCCATATCCTTAAACAGTCTTAAAAGATATTCAGTCACTGTTTTCCTCTTTGTCTCCATTTTTGTCTTCCTTTTCTCTTCCTTTTTCTCACCTTTGTCATCATTGTATCTCTCTTTCTCATTTTTCGAAACAGTGCTGGGGAATGAACAAAAGGTAGACAAATGCTCCATCACTGAACTGTGCATCCCAACTTAAATTCTAGGAATAGATGACGACACTGGATACATGTATCAAACAATTGAAGAACAGGTATTATTAATTGCAGAATGTGCTTTTTAAAAAATTGAAATTGTTGTCATTTCAAACTCATTTCATAAAGCAAGAATAACTGTCTTCTAAACCAGAAAAAAATTGAGGACAAAACCCCAATTGCTGTTATATATCTACTTTCTTTAAATACAAAAAAAAATTCCTGTTGAAGGAAGAAATTCATAAATTCCAAGAAACTAATATAGCTTATCAGGTTCAGAATGCTCCTGAAACTTACAAAATTCATAGTCTCTCTATTCAAATTTATATAAAATGTAACAGTTGATGGAGATAAGAGACTCTACCATACATTAAACTGCCTTAGAAATCAGCTATTATGAGGTTTCACCTGCATGGGAATAAGCTTTTCAATGACCTAGCCACATTTTCCAAGGAAAAACCATAAAACATAATTGCTTCTTATAGAAATATGTATTAATAAAAGAACAAGGTAAATAGGATACAGATGTATGGCCCATTTTATGGATGTTAAGAAATGCCACTGAGACTGATATACCTGAGTGTCTATAAGTGCAATCACAATGTGGCTACCTTTCCTATGACACAAAAGGTGGTATAGCTCCTTGTTGGGATGACAGTTACATGCTCCCTGAGGTGGATGGTAAGACATGTGACTAAAGCTAAGCTATCTGAGAGTAGAGTATCATTGCAGTGATCACACAGAGCCCATCTTCCAGTGTATAAAGTGAAGTAAGTAAATCTCTTTGAATAATGGGGTTACCATCAAATGTCTGTTAGAGAATATAGTGCAATTTCTGAGTGTTATAAATATAGGACAGATATATAAGCAGGCAATAATGATTGTTGAATGTCTTTTGCAGTGGGCAACTGAGACTGACCCGTCTGCCCAGAATGAGCTTGACCCTGTAAATAAATTATTTCAGTGGAAAAAAGACTCTGGTTTAGAAGGAGAAAAAAAAATAAAGCTTAGGATACCAGGAATGTGTTGGCTGGCAGATTCTTACAGCTGTCAGAATACAAGGGAAATTATACCTGTGCTAAAATCCCCTTAGTAGCTCCTAAACTTGTAATGCATGGGAAAAAATTGCAAAGCATGAAGTAGAAAGGGAGGTGAACATGATAGAAGATAGCCCTACCTTAACACAAAAGAATCTCAGATGCATGATTGACTACTCAGATAGTTTTCTTAGCAATGATCCAACTCAGACAATTTTGATAATTGGGTATTACTCAGCTTTTGACCTTTTGTATTTGGAGATTTTTTAAATTTTTTTTATTTATTCATTTATTATATATAAGTACACTGTAGCTGTCTTCAGATACACCAGAAGAGGGCATCAGATCTCTT